>NC_052518.1:33150135-33296450 GCF_014356525.2 Nilaparvata lugens
TAGTCAAGTAAGAATAATATTAAGGTAGAATTCTACAGAATTTTTTATTTTACAGTATTATAGATAGGAATCTTCCCCCACACACGGACCAATAGTCTATGTGGGGATATTTATTTCCTGAAAATATTTGTTATTGAATTGTGATGTAAATGTTTTATTGATGTATTTTTTTGATGGAAATAAATTGAATTGAATTGAAAGAATGTTACTATTATCCTTGAAGACAAACTCATATCTGATCCATTAACTCCCATGAATTGTGAGTGGTACTTTTATACTCGCTTCACCGGGCTGAGAATATTTCCTTTACTTATAGCATAATATTTAATACAATGATAAATGAACAGTAACTATCAATATACTATCATCACTCTTCTGTCTGCACCTTATGCAGACAGCTAGTCGTTCTCTGCTACCTTTAGATTATCTGTATTTGGTATCTTCTTCTTTAATTTTATCATGAGTAAATGATAAAACTCCACTGAATTGGACAATTGGTCTAGTAAGTCTGAAGTACCCCCTAAATTTGTCTTCATCAGCTTGGAGATCTCGCATCAAGTGATGGAACTCACCATAAATTTTTCTTTCCTTATTTCTTAAGTGCACCCAATGAGATCAACCACTACTACACGAGTATAGCAAAAGAAGATCATCGTCACTGCTATCATCGTTGCCCCAATTGAGCCAAGGAACACTTTTATAAAAAAAAATTATAAGTGAATGCCGTGTATTAACACAGCACATACTGGTTTGACATCATCTTCCCTCGGCCAGAGCGCAACAGAGAACAGAGCAAAAAGCTCTGTCAGCCCACAGATGCTTTTTGATTTGAACACAAACTCTGCCGATGCTCAGATATTTGTGCTCTGTTGCTCTGCCATTCTGCAGATCAAAATAGGTTGGTTTGAACAGACCTTAAAACTTCAATGAAGATTACCAGTATCCATGTAATTTTGACAAATAAATAAATATTAAAAATTGATTAATAAATAGCTAATATTGAAAATAAAAATTCAACTAGAACGGAAGCTTATTATAAATAAATAATTATATATATTATATAGAGAACTCTCGTTTAAATGTAAGTTTTTAAGTGTTTTTAATCTATCTGTGTCGTCTGTATCCTGTTTATATTTTTATTACAAAACTTTTAAGTGTTTTCTGTTAAGTGCTATATATATACAGGGTGATTCATAATTATGGTAAAATAATTTAATACGTGATAGTAGAGGTGAAAATAAGAAAAAATGTTCTTATAAACATATATCCATAAACGCTTCATTAGCGAGCTATACAGAGTGAAAGATTTTGCCCAGAATTCATTTCCTCTGGTGAAATACACCGATGCTGAATTGTTTGGGGACTAGTTTTCAAAAAACGTATGGTGGATTCATATGGAAAAATATCTGAAAAATTGAATAAAACTAGTCTGGAAGCTGTAGTATGAGTATTTTTTGAGAAAAAAGTTAAAATATGCAAGAAATCTATGTAGAAAAACACAGACTTCTACATTTGATGCCCAATAACTTTCTTTAATGACCAGTAAACAAAAATTTTTATGAAATAAAAATTGTAGAGAATTCAATTCTGAAAAGAATGATGTAAGCTGTGTAAACTCAATTCAAATAAAAATTGAATAAAATGTATTCTAATGTAGTACATTACACCACAAAAATTGCTGTTTTATGAGGAGAGAACTAATAACTCATAGGTTGTAGCTGATTGCAAATAAAACATGGATTTGAATAACAGCTGTTCAAAAACAGCTTATCTATTTTGTTTCAAATAAGAAAATATTTAGAAGAAATTATCAGCTGAAAATTAATTTCAGAAATATTTCAGCTCACTGTTGAACAAAACAACAAACTGTAAGTTAGGCCTACTGTAACCTCGCTGTTTTTTGTTTAATCTATTAACCAGTTATTTTTAACCATCTCACTTTGAATTTTCTGTGTTGAGTGTTAACTTTTTAAAAAATGGCAGGTAACTTTAGACATTATTCATACTCCGAATTAGCTGATGTGCATTTAATATATGGGATGGGACACAGTAATAGAACTGAAGCAAGACGTTTGTATCAAGAAAACTTTCCTAACCGAGTATGTCCAAGTTCGAGGTTTTTTGCCACTATTCATCAACGTCTGTCTGAAACAGGTTCTTTGATGTCCAAAGAGCACATTTATGCAGGCAGACCCCAATCCACTTGGACTGTTGAGTTAAAGGAACAAGTTCTTAATGAAATTTATGAAGATCCAGAGAAGAGCACGAGAGAATAATCAGTGCAGTTTAATGTCAATGAATCTATTAGTTTGAGGATCCTAAAAGAGCAACAATTACATCCATACCACCTCCAGAAAGTTCATACTCTATTGCCACGAGACTGTATTCCCGATACTGGTATTTGCTGATGGTTTTTAGAAAAACTTGTTAACCCAAACTTTAAAAAAAATGATTGATGTAGAATAAAATGACACATGACACAAACATTTCACTGTTACAAAATGGACTGTATTACGCAAGAAGATCAATGAAACAAAAGATCTTAATATTACAAGTGTTTCGCACTTCCACTCATTACACAAGAAAATCAATGAAACAAAGATCTTAATATTATGAGTGTTTTGCACTTTCACTCAAAAATAGTCAGATTGTCTGTACTTCATGGTTCACAACAGGAATTCACACAGGCCTCTATTTGAGTAATTAGAGTGATGAACTCTATTATTGTCAAGCATGATTGACCAATAACTCTTTTCAGGTGAGTTTTCACTAGTTTCACCAAAGATTCTCATATACCGCCAAAATTTGGTGCACTTGGAGGCTGAAAGTGCCACTTTATACCCTCTTGAGCAATTGAGGTTTGAAATTTTTCACTGTCCAAGATGTGGTGAATCTCTCTTTGGGCTCCTACAAAATTGGTTCCATTGTCAGAGTACATTTCTGATGGTCTCCCTCTTCTGGATATGAAACGTTGCAGTGCAGCAATGAATGAAGCAGTTGACATGTCTTCAGCTAGCTCAAGATGAACTGCTTTGCAGCAGATGAATACACAAATGTAGCACTTTGTTCCTTGTTGTCCTTTTTTTCGAGAAGGTTTGACAAAAAATGGACCACAGTAATCGACTCCGGATACTGTGAATGGTCCCAGAGGTACAGTCACTCTGGGCGTTGGAAGATTACCCATCAGCTGCACCTGTAGTTTTGGGCTGGTTCGGAAGCATCTCACACATTGGTGAAAAATACGACATGTAAGATTTCTGCCCCCTAAAGGCCAATATCTCTGCCTAATTGTGTTCAGCATTGCTAGAAGTCCACTGTGTTTTGTTCTCACATGAACATCATATGCAATCAGTTCAACAATTTTGTGTTTTTTGGGTAACACAATGGATGTTTTTGATCCATTGGAAAATTGGAGTTTCGCAATCGTCCTCCTACTCTGATTATTTCATCTTCATCTAAGTAGGGATGCAATGATAAAAGTTGACTGTGCTTGTTCACAGACTTTCCTGCCTTATAGATCAGCCATCGAGAGGATTAAAAATTGCATGCAATGACGCAAGCAATTTAATATATCAATGTAACTTGAAGAAAAACAGCTGTTGTTCGATTAATATCATCAATTAAATCATTGTTGAATAAATGAATAAACATAGGATCTCATAGGCCAGCTCAGCTAACAGAAAATTATGAGCTGCATAATCACGTCTCCGTGGTTGGGAACCCACCTGAAATTTCGATCCTAGCATAAGTAAAACTGCAGGTCTATTAATTGACCGAGTGAAGTGAGGTCTAAGATTCAAGTCGACGGTTTGGCATTTCTCTTTATGTTTAAATGTTGCACATTTATGGCAAAACACGGTAATAGATTTTCATGCAATTTGACAGATGTTCCTTTTCAAATTGTGCGTCGACGTATATACAAGGTTTTTGGAAATTTCAAGGATAATATAGAAGGAAAAAGGAGCCTCCTTCATACACCAATATATTAGAGTAAAAATCAGACTATAGAATTATTCATCATAAATCAGCTGTCAAGTGGATTATAATAAATTGCATGCCATGATGCATATCTCAATGTAACTTGGGAAAGAAATCAGCAGCTGTGTAGACTATTGATTGCATGCCTCATTGAATGCAATTTTTATGCACTATTAAATGAACTATTGATTGTTTGCAATAATGCATGCAATTCATAACTAAAATATCATGGTGTAGATGAGTCCCCGGCCCACAATAATGATATCCTGGAATAATACCCTACATGTCCTGTACACCATCAAATTCTAAAAGTTTCACTATTAAAACTCACAAACATCAACCATTCAGTTTTTGTTGCTATTTAGTTATTGATGAAGATGTTCCTGAAAAGATAAAATTAAAACTTCCATTGCAACCTTATCTATATAGAGGGGAAAATGTAGCAAACCATTTCATGATATACATTAGAAATTTGGCAAATAAGATTGGAAGACTATTACAAGAGAATGTTAAGATAAATTTTACCAGTTTAGATGGAGAAAATTTCAAAAAACAAAGATTTTGTGAAATGTGTAATGTACAGTTTACTATGATGAATAAAGCACTACGTGATCACTGTCATATGACTGGAAAATACAGAGCAGCCTTATGTAATACTCGTAACCTGCTTCGACAAAAACAAAGATATATTCCAATCTATCTACATAATGGAACAAATTATGATAATCATTTTATCATATGTGAATTAGGGGTAGATAATCACCTTATCAATATTATCCCCAATTCAAGTGAAAAATACATTTCTTTCACCAAACAAACTAGAAGTGGGATATCAATCAGATCCATTGATACATTGAAATTTATGAATACTTCACTTGATGAACTAGTGAAGATCCTTCCAAAAGACAAATTCCATCATATAAGAAAGAATTTCCCTCAAATAAATTTGGATTTGGTAACCCATAAAGGAGTTTTTCCATATGAATATCTAGATGATTTAGAAAAAATGAATGAAACAAAACTACCTTATATATCTAAATTCTATGATAGCTTGAATAAAAAACAAATTACCTTCCAAGATTATATACATGCTCATAAAGTATGGCAATCATTCAAAATTCAAACATTAGGAGAATATAGTGATATATATCTAAAATTATATATAATCTTGTTATGTGATGTTTTTGAGAATTTCCGTAAAGTTTGTTTAAACTCTTATAAATTAGATTGTGCTCATTACTATACTCTTCCAGGATTCAGTTTTTATGCTATGCTTTCTTATACTAAAATTTAATTGGAACTTTTAACAGATTATGAAATGTATTTACTATTTGAAGAAGGAATACATGGAGGAATTTCAGTTTGCATGAAGAGACATGCGATAGCAAATAATCCACTGATACCAGATCTTTATGATAAGTATAGAGATAGGTCATATTTGGTTTATTTAGGTGCAAATAATTTATATGGTTATGCTCTATCATGTCAATTACCATGTTCAAATTTTAGATGGTTGACTTCAAAAGAGATTGATGAATTCAAAATAGAAAATGTAACTAATGAATCAAACATAGGATACATCCTAGAAGTAGATGTTGAATATTCAAAAGAATTGCATGATGATCATAATTGTCTTCCATTTCTGCCAGAGAATAAACCTCCACCAAATTCCAAAGAAAATAAATTATTACTTACTCTCGAGAACAAAGAAAACTATGTTTGTCATTATTTGAATTTGAAACAGGCAATTAGTCATGGTCTAGTTTTGAAAAAAATCCATAGGATATTACAATTCAATCAATCACAGTGGATGAAATCATATATAGATTTTAACACTACCCATAGACAAGAAGCAAAAAATCAGTTTGAACGTGACTTCTATAAATTATTAAATAATTTGGTCTTTGGAAAATGTATGGAAAATTTGAGAAAAAGAATAAACATTTCATTGGTATCCTGTCCTAAGAAAATGCAAAATCAATAAATAATACCACATTCAAAGATAGGATCATTTATTTCTAAACATTAATGTATTCTTTCCACTATGACACAATGAAAAGTTTCTATGGTCCTTGCATGAAACTATTATATACAGATACAGATTCTTTGTTTTATGAAATGAAATCAAATAACTTTTATTATGATGTGACCAAAAAAGATCTTAACAACTTTTCTGATTTTTCTGACTATCCTTTGGATCACCCTCTATTCTCAAATAGAAACAAAAAAGTGCTAGGAAGATTCAAGGACGAATGTAATGGGTGTCTTATAAGAGAGTTCATTGGGTTAAGATCGAAACTGTATTGTTTTGAAATACAGAATGAAAAACAACATGTAGTTGAAAAGAAAGCAAAAGGTATCAAATATAATGTGATATCTCTTTAAATGACATCTCTTTAAATGACTATTGACAATGACAATGATATCTCTTTAAATGACTATTATTTTGTACTTAAAAATGATGAAAGTATTCTATTTGGAGAGGATAGAGAAGAATGTATTGCTAATAGGTATCGAAGGATGAACACATTCAAATCTGAGAAACATATGATTGATACTATACAATTGAATAAAGTTACTCTGTGCAATAAAGATGATAAAAGAGTTCTATGTAAAGATGGAATAAATTCTTTAGCATACAGACACTATTCTCATTAATATAGATATTGTTGAGTTTCATTTTTCCTCTTTTTTCAGATGGAGAAAATTCTTTATATTGAAGTAAAAAATAGAATAACCCCCCTCAGAATAACGTACAAATCAAGGTGGATTTAGATAATTTAGTAAGATATACAATTCTCAGTGACAATTCTGATACTGGTTTAAATGTATTTGAAACATGGCATGGAAACAATGAACATGAAAAAGTAGAAATGATTCTAGACAAGTGGGGACTCCTTATTCATTTTCATTTCTATCTGAATGGTGATAGAACTAAATTGATTAGATACAAAATAGATGAGGGACTATTGAACTTTCAAGTAAATGCACTTGTTGTGCATGATTTTGATTTAGATTAATTTAGATTGATTCTGATTGCATATTATATTATTGATCTCAAAATTTCAAAAAATCAATTCATTATTGCTGTTTAATATATTTTTTTCAAAAAAAATGTTATTGTATTGCTGTTAAATGTATTTTTCAAAAAATTGTTATTGTATTGCTATTCAATGTATTTTTTGAGAAAATTGTTATTGTATTGCTATTTGATGTATTTTTTCAAAAACTATTATTTTTGTTATGGTGTTGTGTAATGCATTTTTTCAAAAATTATAAAGAATTATGCTTGAATTATATTATTACTTCTTCATACCTCTCCTAATCTCAATAGATCATCAATATTGAATCATAATATTCTAGTCTGATTTTTACTCTAATATTGGCATATGAAGGAGGCACCTTTTCCTTTTATATTATCCTTGAAATGCAAAATTTCCAAAAGCCTTGTATATACATAACCTGCAATTTAAAAAGGAACATACCTGTCAAATCCATGAAAATCTATTACCGTATTTCGCCGTAAATGTGGAACATAATTATAAACATAAAGAGAAATGCAAAGCCGTTGACTTGAATCTTAGACCTCACTTAGCTCAGTCAATTATGTTCCTATATATTGTTTATTATATATTATTTACTACATCTATATAGGCCTATTGCTATACAGTATATACAAGCACACTATATTCAAATTGCTATACAGTCGAGCCTCTCTATAACAAGCCACCACTTAATAAATTCTTCTAAGCAACAAATATTTTTACCTTGTCCCATGACATTTCAGAATTTTGGCTGCTTATTTTCTTCTATAACAAATTTTGGACCTCTCAACTACAAAGTTATCTCTCTTCACTTCAACATACAAAATGTAGTGTGTATAAGAAGCCAACAGTCAGAATTGTTTAGTTTCAGCAGAAAGGTCAATAACCTAAAAATAATGACAAGTTCAGGTAGGAAGAAGATAGGATGGTAAACAGTGAATAGAGTTTGAAACACATGTCAGAAATTGAATGCAAGTTACTGGAAATAGAATTTCAAAAACCAGTCATTTGTAGAACAGGCAGGTAGACAGGACTCTCCCATCCTTCTGCTTTTGTCACACATTTCAATTCTTAGAGCTGATGATGATGATGATGACTGTGACGAATCCGAAGAGAAGAATCTGTCAGATCAAGAAGTTCTACAAGCTTTCAAAATTATCAGGCAAGGATTATAACTAAAAATAGTAGAGACTACCAGACAACATTTTCGACTGTTTGAATAGAGATGTGAGTCATTTATTGAATGTGATGTTTTACTCAAATGCAAAATTTAACCGAAAATTACTCACTTTTTCAAGTAAAACGTTAAAAAATGGAAAAGTTGAGTCATTAGAGTAACTATTTATAGTAAAGTTATTGACAAAATTACTTCTTATTCTCTTATCCGATTTCCCATGAAATAATGCTTTCTATATCCTGTATACACTGTATAAAATATGAATAAGGAAGAGAGTTCCGTAGTTTAGTATAGGATATTTCAGAGAACTTTAAATTTAATTTTTTTCCTACTTACACTGGTGATCAAGAGTCATCTCACGCCAGTGGTTTTTCCCCTTACCATCTACAATCAAATTATTGAATTGTATTGTCATGCTGAAATCTGCATTATGTATTTATGTGTCTGTGTAAAGTATTTAATATCTTTTATAGATTCATAAATAAAGTGATATTCAATATTTTTCATATTGGTCTCATTCGATGGAGCCCATTCCTATACTATTCTCATAATTTGTCTCAAAAAATTCAACCGTGAGAGACTTTGAAAGTTTTCAAATTTGGCAGGCCAGCTCCACTACGTCCAGATCGGGAAAAAGTGTGAATCAATGAAAACAATTCTGGGCTTCAGTTCTATACCATTTTCATAGTTTGGGATCAAAAATCACGCTGTCAGCGGAGGAGAAGGATATAGGTAATGAGGTCCTTTGCCGCCCCCAGATAAGAATTATTGAAGGAAACTGTGATGAGAATATATGAATCAAGTCTTCAGCTATCACGTTAAACTTTCATAATATTTGGGATCAACTAAGACGCTGCCAGAAGATGGAATGGTTGTAAGTAGCCAGGTCCTTTGCAGCCTCCAGAGAAGAATTATTTTTAAAAATATGATGAATTCCAATAGGATAACGCATCATGCCATCATATTATGTTCATCCATCATATTACCTCATGATTTCCGCTTGACAAGTACGGTACGCTCTCAACAGAAGATAGCACGTCTGCGAAGTTGGCCCGGATGATGTCAGCCCTCTCAATGAAAATGTTATAAATCATTAGTTTAGCGTTAGTTTAGGTTTGTTTTAACAAATTTGACGTTTGTTTGGGTTTCTAAATAACAAATTTGAAAGTTTCAAATTTTCCGGGCCAACTTCACACTAGCCCGGAAATTTCCACAACATTAGTTGAAAATAGTCTAGATCGTTAGTTTAGGGTTAGTTTAAGTTTGTTTTGACAAATTTGACATTTGTTTAGGTTTCTGAATACCAAATTTTTGGAAACTTCAAATTTTCCGGGCCAACTTCATACCAGCCCGGGAATTTTCATAAAATTAGTTGAAAATAGACTAGATTGTTAGTTTAGGTTTGTTTTGACAAATTTGAAATTTGTTTAGATTTCTAAATACCTAATTTGGAAGTTTCAAATTTTCGTCTGGGCCAGCTTCACACCCCAGCCACAGACCACATTAATCAATGTGGGTTGAAAAGTGTGTAGATCGTTAGTTTAGCTTAAGTTCAGATTTGTTTTGACAAATTTGACGTTTATTTAGGTTTCTAAATATCAAATTTGGAAGTTTCAAATTTTCGTCCGGGCCAACTTCACACCCCAGCCACATACCACATTAATCAATGGAATGGGTTGAAAACTGTATAGATCATTAGTTTAGCTTATAATAGATGAGATTTTAGCAAAATAGGGTATAATAGATTGGAACCCACCAGTCATGTAAGTGGCTTCTTATACATTCATATCTCCTATTGTAACAGTCATGAAAGCGTTTCTATGTGTACTGCTGAGGTGAATAGGTTTTTTATTAGAAGTTGGCAGTGCATTCTTTCAAAATCCATTTTTTCCATTATATCAATGGAACTATTGCTCATATCTATCAGGAACTATGTGACTATTGTGTCTGCATCTAGAACTATCGTCTTCTAATGTACTTCTGACAAATGTACTGCTAACTTCACACTAACGTCTGTAATCTTGTTATTCTCCAATAGGCTTAATTACAGCATTATAATATAGCATTATGACTATTCAACATTGAAGAATATTATCTACCTCTATAACAGAGTATTAAAATATGCTTATTATTACAATTATCTGTACTTCTATAAATGGGTGTGAGTAAAATATAATATTGACTGCAGAAAATTTTCTTCATAATAATATCGATTGAGAAATTCACCAGTATGAGTTTTTTTACGTGGTTTAATAACCTGAATAGTTGAAACATAATATATACATCGAAAGTGGGCTTTATAATGAAATATATATATAGGCTGACGTGAGAGCAGCTAGTCGATGGGTGAAGATGTCAAAAACAAATGTCATAATGGAGATACAAGTCACACGTCATGGTCTCGAATGAAGAGAAGCAGACATAGAGCGAATGGCGCCAAAATGAATACCCTACTCTTCAAACAAAAAAGTAGAAAGGGCACTCCGTGCTACGAGCATGGTCATGCTAATCAATGTTGTCTTGTGGACAGTGTTGGGGAAGGCCAGGCAGGTTAATAAATTCGTCAATGTCCACAACGATAAAGGTGACTTTTGGCGCACTAATGCAACAATATGAGCACAGATGCTAATAAGGGGCATACGTCTGAAAGAATTTTCTGTCTCTGAATCCAACCAACCATATACTAATGTAACATTGCTAATATTTTTCTATTTGAAACAGTCTACATTATTTCAAAAATTTTCAATAGAATCACTACTGTACCATACTAAACATGCAACAAATTGATTATAATAATAATTATTATTATTATAATTAGGTATTTGATTTTAATGAAACAAATGTGTATTCCAAAATCATTCAGCTTGCGTTCACGCCAATTTAAATCTGAACTTGATCAAATACACAGCTGCAAGATCAATAAAAAAGTGGTTCAACTGATGAGAGCACAGTAGTTATTTCAAGTCCTTTGAAGTTTGCAATTGTTTAAAATTTTCTTGTACTAAGCTTTGAATTAATTGCTTTTTAGGAAGGCTCCAGACAATAGAGAAAACCTCCTATTACAATCTCATTAGAGTTCATAGAGACATTGCGGTCAACCGACCGAGAGAAGACAAAGTTACTCGCAATGTCAAGAAGGCGATCCGTCGTCTAATCAATGGCGAGATAACAATAATACACTTTCTGAGTGCAGTGGCTCATGGTGCCGACAACATTGTCAATAGGCCACTGCCTCAGAATGATTGGTTCCTTCTTGACATCGCTGGAGAGGAAGAAGTAATGTGAGAAGGTGAGAGTCAGATTGGCGAGATAACCATCACAATCAATGGTCGACAGCCAAAAGTTACATATTACTTCTACCTTAATTTTAGTATGTGGAAATTATCATTTATATTAAAGCGACAGAGTAATATTTAAATAGTTATTTTTCATTTCAAATGGGATAACCAATGAATCCTAATGTAATAATTATTCTTGTGAAAGAAATATTTAGCTGTATCCATAATTTTCACCAACTCTGCACTAGTAACACGCTGGGTTGGAGAACTCACTCATGAAATGTTGTATTGTAATTTTTGGAATGCGCAACTTTTAATTATACAGAGTTGATTAAAATTATGAAAACAGCTAAATATTCTTTTACAAGAATTATTTGAAAGGATGTTTCATTGGGGATCATATTTGAAATAATGAAAAATTACACTTTCGCTTTAACATCTTTGTCCCTCATATGAATCGAAATTCATTTTTTTTATGATAAGATGGTCATGTGATACATGATTTCAATACAGATTTCCAAGAGAAAACCGCACATTGATATCTCAACCCATATCAATTTTTTGATGTAAATGTTGCAAATTAGCCAGCTGAAATCATGTGTCAGCCCAAGAAGGACTGTCTGTGTGACAGCTCCCAAATAGCCTCAGCTGATGTTATGAATGAATGAATGGAAAAACTGTAGTAAAATTAATGATAAATCACAACAAATGTTTTTCTTGAGCAATTTCAATGTTATTTGTTATATCCTGAAAAAGGACGAAGGAGTCGGTAAATTTTGTTGTCCAATGAGCTTGAGCTGTAAAAAGAGTCAAAGAGTATGTGTTCATAATTTGAAGTTGATTGATCAAATCTTTCAAAAGTTATTGTTGAACATACACACAGACGGACAATGACTTTGGCCTTGAGTTGAGAGTAAAAACTCGTTAATGCTCAATTAAATTTTTTTATGGATTCTATATGCATTTTCTAAATGCATTTTTATTGATTTGTATGCATTTTCTATATGCATTTTAGTGTGATGTTACTATAATAATTATATAAATGTCCTAAATATTTATTGATAATCTACAGATGTGGTTCAATCAGTCTAAACATGATATGATGACTGTGATGATATGATGTTAGGAACTCCTGACTCATAAACTAATTCCTTCTCTCTTTTCATTCATATTTCCTACTAGCGGGTAACCCGTGCTCCGCAATGGAGTGTTCATTCAAATAACTGATTTAAAATTAATTAATTTTCATCTTTTCAGGATGACCGTATCTCCAGAAGAGGTTGTAAATATTATGTGGATAGGAAATATTATTAGGATAGATCTGTAAATATTAATGTATTAATATATAAATAAATAAATTGCAACTTGAAAATTATGTAGAATATAAGACTTTTCATTTCTATCATTAAAAAACACCTTGTGTGACTAATTTGTTTCAAATTTTTAATTGTTGATTGTTTATCCTTCTTCTAATATTCGTTTGTGGAAAGTAATAATGAATTTGGGGGTTTGAATCATGGGATACAGACTGTTGTGTACCTAATTGTTGTGGGAATTATAACAAGACTCCAAAAGTTTCCATATCTACGGTATTTTCTTTTTTGAAGGATGAAACTTTGAAACGGAAATGGATACGAACGAGAAGAAGGAAGAACTTTAATTCTACAAAACAACGGTTTACATGAAGTGTGGAAGAATAGTGTAAATAAAGTGTGAGTGGAAAATTCAATTGAAGTGTGAAAGAACAGTGTAAATAAAATGTGAATTACCTAACAGTGTAATCAGAGTGTGGAAGAACAGTGTAAATAAAGTGTGTGAAAGAACATTTAAACTAATAAATTAAAAAGTAAAAGCAAAGTGTTGGAACTGTCCATAACATCATAATATTAAAGGTTTCACCTAACTGAAGAAAACATTCTCCTGATGGGTTTCTTTGTACCACAGATTTATTGTATTCAAGTTTGTGGGAGCCTCTTTCCTAAAAAAGAGTTAAATATAATTTGGTTTATATTGATTTACCTCTCATTCGATTCTGATATAGGTTATTATTAACTATTTTGGTTGACATGAATTTATCAATAGCTCTATCACTGAATCGAGTAGGCCTATGTCTATGAAGCTGAAAGTATGGATAAATTATTACATTTCTGGAATAAAGTGTTTTTATTTAAATAAAATTTCTATTTAATAAAATACACTTATACACTTATACACACTTATACACTTTATCTTCACCAAGACCAGCGGAGCCGGATAGGTTGTGTCAACATAATACGAATATAACTTTTCTTGAAGTTAGTCATGAGTATAAACTTGAGTTATCAAGATGGCATGGTCACTTCAAAGAACTCATGTAACCCATAGAAAGGGGTTTCCTTAAGCCAACACTTGAGCTTAGCCTTGAAGGCCTGAGTACTCAAGGCTGTTAACCATCTAGGCAGCTTGTTAAAGATTTTTAGTGCCACAGTAGGAAATGAGTCTCTTGTCCTACTTAGTCGGGAATAAGGAATGTCAATCATGCAACCATTCCGAGTGTTATGACTATGTAAGTCTCTCCTCAAGTTGTACTTGTCAAAATTTATCTTGACATGAAATATAATAACTAAATATAGTCATTATTCCAGTAGACTTGAAGAGCGGTCTGCAGTGTTCAAGGTAACCACTGGAGGTGATGATGCGGACAGCTCTCTTCTGCATTATTAAAACTTTTTGGCAATCAGATGCATGACCCCAAAGCTGCAGCCCATAGCCCAGGATGCTGTGGAAGAGGGCATAGTAGACAACAATCAGGTAGGGTCTGCTCACCAGCTGTGTCAGCTTCCGTAGTAGATAGGTCACTCTTGCCAGCCTCTTACACAGTCCCTCAATGTGACAATTCCATTTGAGTTTAGGATCGATGATAAATCCAAGGAGGGACACACTGTGATGATCAGGGCTATGTTGTGCCAATGAACAGAGCAGCCTCTGTGTCT
This sequence comes from Nilaparvata lugens, assembly GCF_014356525.2. Classification (NCBI taxonomy): domain Eukaryota; kingdom Metazoa; phylum Arthropoda; class Insecta; order Hemiptera; family Delphacidae; genus Nilaparvata; species Nilaparvata lugens. The sequence goes on from NC_052518.1 coordinate 33,164,585, forward strand.
TGCCAAGATTCAATTGGAGCTTATTTGTTTCCAGCCACATCCTAGCTTCTCCAAACACGACTTCTAACACCACACCTCTAACACCATAGTGCTCCATCTTACCAAGAACAATCTCATGTGACACACAGTCAAAGGCCTTGCTCAGGTCACACATGATCAGAGACACAGCATTTCTTTCCTCAAAGCCCCTCTGAACCTGCTCAACTAATTCGGTCACAGCAGTCAATGTAGACTTGTTCCTTCTAAAACCATGCTGCAGATCGGAGAACAGCCTGTTGGACTCAAAGAATACTACAATTTGTTCCTTCATCACAGTCTCAAAGACCTTGGCAAATACTGGTACTATTGAAATAGGCCTGAAGCTATCAATGAGTGTGGGATCACCTTTCTTGTAGACAGGAACTGTGCGAGCCATCTTCAACAACTGAGGAAAAACTCCAGCATGAAGACATTCATTGATAGCACAAGATAATGGGGCTGCAATGACATCAATGATGGACTTCAACACTATGATTGTCATGCCATAAATATCCTGGCTTTGAGAATTTCGGAAACCATTGACCATTTTAACAATGTGACTAGGGGAAACGTCATACCACTGCAATAATCTGGCCTCACTTCTGTCCAAGTTCTCCATTGGGTTCATATTAGTGGTTGGTATAGATGCAACAATATGGTCAATGTTTTGCAAGAGCACACTATTAAACTCGTCAGGATTAGCAGAGCAAGTGACTTTAGCTGACCTCTATTCCTATTTACAAGATTCCAAGCTGCTTTGCATGGATTGGGTGCATTCTCAATTTCTTGCATATTGGCCAATTTCTTGGCTTTGTCAATCTTGCATTTATAATCTGACTTTGCCCTGGAATAGGCTTGATAAATCTTATCCTTCACTTGAGGGCAGTTTGACAATGCATAGTTGTCTTTAAGAGTCAGTACCAGTTCTTTGAGTCTAGATAGTTCAGGGGTAAACCATATTTTTGACTTTGGCCTGTTGCAAGATCTTCTCTGCTGCTTGGTATATCCCTTCAAAATCTTTAGAGGAAAGAAAATGTTGAAGATGTAATCTATCTTTTTGAAAAAAGCATCAAAAGTCTCCTCAGGATCTTTATGTAGAAGCTCACTCATCCAGTCCACTTCAGATACTGCCTCTCTGAAGCTAGGGAGAGAGCTTTCAATTATTTTCCTTACCCCTCTGGTATAATGACAGAACCAATCAGGAAATTTCGTAGAGTCATTCACTATTTCAATGTCAGCTTTGATGATCACTGCACTATGGTCAGCAACAAGAGGCTCAGTAACCCGAACTTGAACTTTTTGCATATCCAGGTTAGTTCCCACGGTGTCTAGACATCGGTTTCCTCTGGTTGGTATCTGCGAAACAATCCGTAGTCCATGAGCAGCCAGCAGATTATTAAACGCTCTTGTAGATTGTTCTTCAAAGTTAACAGGTATGTTGAAGTCACCTCCTATTATAATGTGTTTGGATACACTCTGGAAAAACGACAGACAAGCATCCAGACCATGGAAAAAACCCTCAATACTTCCATTTGGAGATCGGTAGATGCTCAGTACAACAGTTGACATCTCAATCAGTTCGACACCTGCTACTTCCAAATCGAGTTCTACACAAAACTGACTCAAGTCAATTTGCTCCACCCCGATTTCATTCCTCACGAAGACTGCCACTCCACCACCACGATGAATAACTCTACAGTAGGAAGCTGATAGCCCCAGTCCATCAATGTTGGAATAAAGCAGACTCTCCTCACAGTTCAACCAGTGCTCACTTATACACAATACATCTGGCTGAAGGTCTTTACAGAAGTTTTGTAATAAATTGAATTTCGTTCTCAAACATTGAACATTCAAAACAACAGCCACCAGAGTCTTGATTGTGTGTGCAACAAGCTTTTGCGGACTGTCTTGGTGTACGAAGAGGGGCGGGGCTACTTCATGACACCTCCCTGAGCTCTTCTGAATAAAAAACGTCTTAGAGTGACGTATCTAGGCCATTTAGTACTGACCAGTATTGAGCCCTTCTTGTCAAATTCCACTCCAAGCTTAAAACTACAATACATGTTACTCTTACTTTCCAGCTTTTCGACAGTAAAACTTTGACCAGGAAACGTCCTGGACAAGAATGATTCTACATCTTCTTTTTCTGTTCCCATCTTAATCTTTCCAAGGTGGAACCACGCCCGTTTTTCGCCCAAAAGAGGAGACGATGATTCACTATCTGTATTATTTGTGCATGTTCCTATAAGAATTTTCTTTTCAGCCTTAAGGCTACTGCTAATGTTTTTCTTTGTAGCACCTGCATAACTCAATCTAGATGAATTTGTATTTCTAACAGAATTATCTTTGTTTGGTGTCATATTATCTCCTTGTTGAATGTCAAGTGGTATACGTTTATTGGTTTTAGATTTTCTGCTTTTTTGTTGCTTCCACTCGGAATTGTCAATTTGTTGGAACATGTATGATCTGAAAGTAAGGTTATGTAAATTAGCATTACAACTACTGTTACCTTCAGGTAATGTTCCTTGGTCATTACATTTAAGTTTATACAAAACTTCATCATTATTTTCAACAGCTGCATAGGTCGATTTAGAACCATTGTCGATACTCCATTTAATTGTTCAATTTCCACATTCGATTCATTTCCAACAGTCAACTCAATTCGTTCGATTTCCATAATCGATTTCTCACCAACAGTCGATTTATTTCGTTGATTGGGAAGGCTGTGGCTTGAGGGATGTTTTGATCCTACAGGCTTGTCAAAGTTCGAATTCAAACAGACAGCTGGTTTAACAACATGTACAGAACTGTTACTGTTTATGTCACACATATTTTTCAATTTCAAGTCTATTAAAATTTCAATCTTTTCCAATAGATCATTATTAAAAGACCTAACTAAAAGACCTACAAATTTCTTTAATCTGAAATTCATATAGTATTCCATCCAATAAAAAATTGATAGAGTAACAAAAGTTACATTGATAAGCTAGTATAAACTACTATGATCTAGGAAGAATCAATCTACATGTTATGACTTCATTAATTAGTTGTGGGGCCTGAAGTAATAGTAGGTATTGGGTGCACTCACACAACTTTCCTTGCCGTTATGAAAATTGATCAACTGACGCTAGTGTTCCCGCGCATCTCAAGTCTACTTTTCTAAGATCTGAGCCAGCTGGTGACAGGACAATAGCGCTGCAGACACACGAAGTCTGCTATCTCTTCATAGTGAATGATTTAATATAATCAACAGTTGCCAACATTTTGTAATTAGATAATCACATTTTCTCGAATTTCGAGCTTATTTTCAATTTTAGGTGAAAATGGAATTAAATAGAGAATGCATTTATTCAAATGATAATTAATATATAATTATTATTGAACGAAAATCCTAAATAAATGCTGCAAATTACCCCGAAGACCTCTGCTACTGCAGACATTGACAACAGGGCTAACAGCTAGATGGGAATTCGATGAGAACTACTATCCAAAAATAGTAGCCTAATAATAATAATAATAATTATATATTAATTAGCATTTGAATAAATGCATTCTCTATTTAATTCCATCTGTAACTAGTTGGCCGCTATGGCTTCGTATAAAATGAGCGCTGCTATCCAGAGATTGTCAGTTTGGTGTAAGGGCAAGCATTCCTGACTAGCAATTGGGAGGTACCGGGTTCGATTCCCGGGCTGGCAACTGATTTTTGGGTAGTAGTTCTCATCGAATTCCCATCTAGCTGTTAGCCCTGTTGTCAATGTCTGCAGTAGCAGAGGTCTTCGGGGTAATTTGCAGCATTTATTTAGGATTTTCGTTCAATAATAATTAGGTGAAAATGTTACTGAACATTAATTGTAGAGATTTTTATGCTCAATCTTTTCCACTTGAAATTTTTTGTTTACATTGTATCTGGAGCCTGATAATTGGGAATCTAAAATCAAACTTTGCATAGATGGTGCAGTGCTCCTGAAATTTTTACAGATATGACACTTGTGGCAGTAGATAGAGCTTATCAATGACTATCATAGGTATAAATTTGATCAAAATTGTTGGAGCCGTTTTCGAGAAAATCGTGAAAAACCCTGTTTTTGACAACATTTTCGCCATTTTAGCAGCCATCTTGAATTGCATTTGATCGAAAATGTTCGTGTCGGATCCTTATAGTGTAAGAACCTTAAGTTCCAAATTTCAAGTCATTCCGTTAATTGGGAGATGAGATATCGTGTACTCAGACGCACATACACTCATACACACACACACACACACACACACACACACACACACACACACACACACATACACACACACACACACATACAGACCAATACCCAAAAACCACTTTTTTGGCTCAGGGGACCTTGAAACGTATAGAAATTTATAAATTTGGGTACCTTAATTTTTTTTCGGAAAGCAATACTTTCCTTACGGTACCTATGGTAATAGGGCAAGGAAAGTAAAAAATATAATGTACAGCAGACAGCATTGGAATATTCAAGAAATAGATTGAGAGTCATAAGAAAATATGATTGGACTAATGTGAATAATAGTGCTTACTATTAAATTGATAAAATCTATCACTTTATTTTTTAATTACACAATATAATACAACTTGGATAAAATATAAAAATGAAAAATATAAATGAATGTTTGAATATAGATAGAAATACAAATCTCAGTACCCTTTTAAATTATTTTATCACAACATGATTCGGATATTAAATACCATTTTCAAGTTTGAAAATGAATCTGAATGTTTCAGACTTGAAAATGGCATTTAATGTACGAATCATGTTGTGATAAAATAATTTAAAAGGGTACTGAGATTTGTATTATATTACAAAAAGCCCTAAAGAAATAGACAAATGAGTGTTTATATGTGATTGAGAAACTACTAGACCAATTATTATGAAAGTTTGGGAATATGTTGTGTAAATAAGTCTCAAGTCTAGTAACACACACATCAATTTTTGAACTTACGATTTTATGCCATCCCAATAAATTTGATTAAATTGAACAAAATATGACAAACATATAATTATTATGATGTGATCATGAGTTTGTCAAGCTCCTGGTAGTGTTTATAAGGACAGAAAAAATTGTTCATTCAAAAATTGATTTGTATGTAGTTAGACTTTGGACGTTCGATAAAAACTTGTTAGAATTTTTATTGTACAACCAAAACTTGAAGTAGCTTTTAGACACATTGATTTTATATCGTGGACGTGCATTTTCAATTATTTGCTCCAGCTGCTTGCCAGCAGTAACATATTGCCATTTAAAAGCCAAAACATGAACTCCCACACATTTTCTTTTACCTTTGAACCAAATAAAATACAATTTATTGGGTCATGTTTATTTATGACTCGACTGCCTCTGTATTAGCCTGCAATGTAAACGCAATGCTGTGACAACGTCCCATGTTCATGAACATCACAATGTCCTACTTTTGTTTCTGTTTGTCTGGTAGGAATATGCACTCGAAGATGTGAGACACTCCCTAAAGTAGGAACTTTGAATAATTTTACCCATTGAATAGTCAATATTGTAAATAAGCATATTTATTTAAAATAACTCTTATTTTTCTGAAATACAAAAGTTTTTTAAGTTGCCTGATTTGAAAATAATGTCATAATTAGTTTGTGTTTCATTTCTGGTTCAAAATTTTTCTTAATAACTCAATATTTTCAAGTTCTGAGAGTTTATTGAATGTCATCATTCTATTATATTCGGTTTTTAATCAAATCAAATTCAAAATTTCTAGTTTTATTTATGGATTGTAAAGAGGACTCAAATCAATTCAAGAGGATAGCATAACCTATCATTTTTATTAATTCATAACTCTACCTTCATTGTATTATCATTCATCCCATCATCATTAGCTAGGCTTACAATACTTCTACAAAGTCGCCTTTGTAAAATAATAAATAAAGTGACAGGATTGGCTCGTCAAGTGCTTCAAAGGCTTAGAAATATTTCTAGTCTGTTCACCGTATGACTGGTTTATCAATAATCACCTCGGTCGGTTCTTCTAAAGCTGCGTTTATACCAAAGTTATTAACAAAATGTTCATTTTTCCGTCCTTATAGATTCTATTAGATTAAATGGATCTTGACAAACACATAAGCTCATCATTTGTATGAGAAGTTACAGTATGTTCAATCTAATAGAATCTATGAGGAAGGAAAAATAAACATTTTGTTAATAACTTTGGTGTAGACGCAGCTTTAGCTAGCCACTGAAAAGCCTTCCAACGGATACCACCAATAGTAGCAAAACTGCCTTAAATATTACTAAGAATATTTATGATATGAATTATGGAGTTGTCTGATACTTTCATTTAGGATGAAACTTTCATTACACATAGGATGTCTAATCTGGCAAGTCAAGCAGTTTATTCAGATCCAGTTACTGCAGATTCGGCTCATAGTTTCCAATACCGTACCTATGATTGACTCTTATTGGTAGAAATACGGTATATTTAACTTTGAATATAATATTTTTACCCTTTTGAAAATGAATATTTCCGTAAATTTTGAATTTTATTTGGGAAGCTGTCAATTGTAATTAAGAATTGTGAATTTATTGCAATTGAGAAATAGTAAGATGTAAGTTACATGGGAAGTTGTTAATTGAAGATTAGAAAATAATCCACTTGTCCAACGTCATATTCCATACTTGCATTCTTTGCATGAATTTTAATTCATGAACAAGGTCAACTGGATTTTCTATCAGATTTCTTAATAAAAAAAGAGAAATTTCTGACTAACAAATCTCATTACCGTACCTCAATTGAATTCATACTTTCTCAAATACAATTCACTATTCTTAATATTACATGATGTGATAACTTCTAAAATACAAATGTCTATTCTCAATTATTACAATTGATACTTTCTTGAAATTTGAAAAGGTATAGATTATTACAAGTCTGGTATAGGTAATACCTACACATTTATAATCAATTCAACCAGATTTTAGCGAATACTTAGCCGTGATAAAAAATAGCCATTTAATAACAATAATAATGCTTTTATTAAATCAAGAGCTTTTACAAACACAATTTTGTAATAATTTTGAATCAATACAATATAAAATACCTTTAAATAATATCTTATCCACTGAGTAAACTGAATTCCATTCAATCACAACAATACATGAAAAAGGATTGTCTGTTTCATTGTTAAATCATGACTAAGTTACAAAAGCCGGTTAAATTTTAATCGTGATTAATTCCAGGAGAGCCAATCAGACAAACCGTCTTATAAAAAATGCCTTCTCTGATTGGTTCTCGTGAAATTAATCACGGTTAAAATTTAGCCTGCTTCTGTGCAACTAACATTAATTAGAGATTATTAATATAAAATTTATCAAACAAATATGAAAAAATAACATTGTAAAAAATCATGTCTGTAATAATCATTTTAGTAAAAATAGAATATTGCTATCACCCGATTTCATTCTTTACCTATTCTTCCAGTTTTTTTTTTAATAATGCAATGTTTCCAAATACCGGTAACATTGCCTATTAAAATTACGCCAAAGATAAGGCTAAAAAAAACAGCGTTTTGGAGTGCATTATTGCATTATTGTATTTCAAAAATTACACAAAGTACATCTAATTGCAATTTTGTGAAGTTTATAACAAGATAAGCAATGCAATTATTACTGATATGAATGTACTAGAATAATAATGTTTCAACAAAGTGAAACCGGTGATTAGGTTAGTGATTAGTTTCCATAATGGGCCTACATTTTTAATTCACAATAAATTATTTTAAGTTGCCGTACTACTAACAAAGAATCTACTTTATTATTGTAGCTACAATACATACGGCCTATCTAAATAAAAACTGTTGATTGAAAATAGTCTTCTACATAATTTATTTTATACCTTAATACAAATAAATGTAAAAATGATTCAAACTTTTCTATTAGCTAGCTCTACGTAACGTATTAAATATATATTGTTTTAAATTATTTTCATATAAGTATTTTAAGTTTTAAATCAGTTACCTTTGATTTGTAACTTGAAGTGAGTTCAAATAATAATAAATAAATAAAATGTGAACGCACTGTAAGCATGTAAGCAATAAACAGTGTTAACATAACCTTTAAACCATGAAGTGGAAGTGTACATAACCTTTAAACCGCTTATACAGAGTGGAAACGTGGAACGATCCTATCGTTCCACTCAAGTTTATTACTTTCCTTGCCCTATTACTATAGGTAAGGAAAGTATTGCTTTCCAAAAAAAATCAAGGTACTCCAATTTCTTAATTTCTATACGTTTCAAGGTCCCCTGAGTCCAAAAACATGATTTTTGGGTGTTGGTCTGTGTGTGTGTGTGTGTATGTGTATATGTGTGTGTGTGTGTATGTGTGTATGTCTGTGTGTATGTCTGTGTGTATGTCTCCATTCCTAATTAACCGATTGACTTAAAATTTTAAACTTAAGGTCCTTATACCATAAGGATCTGACAATAAGAAATTCAATAAAATTCAATTCAAGATGGCGGAAAAAATGGCGGATGATTACTAAAAAACCATGTTTTTCACGTTTTTCTCGAAAACGGCTCTAACAATTTACTTCAAATTTATACCATGGATAGCTATTTATAAGCCCTATCAACTGACATGAGTCTCATTTTTGGGAAAATTTCTAGGAGCTCTGTAATATTTTTGAGAAAAATGGCAGATAATGACTAAAAAACCATGTTTTTAACGGTTTTCTCGAAAACGGCTTCAACTTTTTTCTTCAAATTTATACCATAGATAGCTATTCATAAGCCCTACCAACTGACATGAGTCTCATTCTTGGGAAAATTGCAGGAGCTCCATAATATTCTTGAGAAAAATGGCAGATAATTACTAAAAAACCATGTTTTTCACAATTTTCTCAAAAATTACTTGACCGATTTTTTTCAAATTCATACCCTGTATAGTTATTTATCAGCTCTATCAACTGGCATGAGTCTTTTCCCTGGAAATCTAATGGGGGTCCACCCCATCCTTGAGAAATGGACATTGTAACCTCCTTCTAGTGCATGATAGATAGATAGATAGATGATGCATCTACATCAAAACATAATGAAATAATCTCTTAAATATAATAATAAGTAATATGATAGAAAAAAAAATATATATATGTATATAATATAAATCAATAATTGAAAAAAAACGAAAATAAAAACAATTTCATTCAATTTAGTAGAATATATTTTAGACTGAAAGAAAATAAAAAAAAAAAGTTAGAAAATAGAGTTATAGGAATTTTTTTTTTTAATCTTTAAGCAAGAAACAAGAAAATTTCACGCAAACACACACCCTCCACACAAGCAAACACACCACGCATACACACCTCCTCATCCTATGCCCCGATCGCCCTCCCTCAGCCACGCCAAGACCTCCACACCGAACAGTGTCCGCCTCTTCACACTCCTCAAAGATGCGGGTAAGCTATTCCACAGTCTGCAAGCGGTCACACAGAACGACCTATTATATGTCACAGTGCGATGGATGGGAATGCTCAACAGGCTCGCACCATGCCTCGTATCTCTTCTGTTGATTCCTGCGAGGAATTGAAATTTCTGACTCAAGTAGAGAGGAGACCCAGTTGCCAGAACCTTGTGGAGGAGCATCAGCACATGATAAATTCTGCTGTCTCGAAGCTTCAAAATACCCATCTGAGTGATGTAAGGGCTTATGTGGACGTCCCTTTCAAGGCCAAAGACAAATCTCACGCAGTAGTTCTGAGCCCTTTGCAGTCTTTCAGAAAGAGTCACTGTCATGTCCTGTATGACCACATCTCCATAATGGAAATGTGGAAATATCAAGGTCTTCACAAGCATTATTCTCTCCCATAAGGGGATAACAGCTCCAATTCTTTTCAGTGAGTGAATGCCTGCAAAGACCCTGTTGCAAGTCTTTGTCACTTGTTCGTCCAGTCTAGATGTCTGTTAAATGTAAGTCCTAAGTTTGTAATGTTTTCACTATAATCCAGTCTATGAGACTGGTCCATGGTTAAAGTCAAGTTGGTTTAAAAGTCTTCTATTACCTATAACGATTGTTTTGGATTTTGATTCATTAATTTTCAATCCATGTTGTGCTGTCCAGAGTGAGACAGCAGTCAGGTCCTCATTCATAAGAGTAACTGCTTCACCAAAATTATCAGTCTTGAAATGTCTATAAATCTGTCGGTCGTCTGCATAAAGATGATATCTGGAGTGTCTGAGTCGGTCAGTTACGTCATTTACATACAAACTAAACAGTAGTGGTCCCAAAACTGAACCCTGAGGTACCCCCCTGTTGACCACCCTCCATTGAGACGTGCTGTCCAATCGAACACACTGCTGTCTGTCAAGAAGGTATGACCTCACCCATGCCACACTACTCTCAGAAAAACCATAATTTTTCAGTTGTTTCAAAAGCAGCGGGTGATAGATACAATCGAATGCCTTGCTCAAGTCAATCAACACCATCAGTGTAGACTGTCTCCTATCCATAGCCATTCGAATGTCATCTGAGACACAGAGCAAAGCTGATGTGGTGCTGTGTCCTCCTCGGAATCCAGACTGATGTTCGCTGATGATTCCTTTCCGAGTAATATAGCCACTTATTTGCTTATGAGCAAGCCTCTCCTGACCCTTAGACAAGACAGACAGTATGCCGACCGGCCGATAATCAGAAGGAGAAGTGGGATCAGGAACTTTGTTGAATGGAATGATCATGGAAAATTTGAATGCAGATGGGAAGCTGGAGGTCATAAATGAAGTATTGTATAAATGTGTGATAAACGGAGAAATGAGAGGCAGAATTAGTTTGATGAATCTCACTGGAAGTGCATCAGCGCCGACAGCATTACTCTTAATATCACAGATTGATCCAATGACATCCATCTGCATCATCACACCATAACACCTCATAATTATTGGAATACTCGTAGGCCAAATCCAAACTCACCGGAACCTGAGAGAAGTGACAGTTCAATTCTTCAACAGTATGTCTGACCACCAACTTGGACTTATCCTTGCCTGCCCCAAGAGACTTTAAAGCGCGCCATTTGGAAGCCATTGATCTATTAGAGTTTAACAAATTTTTGAAATATTGACTTTTGGAATTTCTAATTAACTGCTTACATCTATTTCTTTTTGCTTTGTATTCGTCAAAAGTATTTGTATTTTGAGTTTGTCTGGCCAGTGTACATAGTCTATCTCGTTCTTTCATTAATTGTTTAATATCCTGAGTAATCCATGGAGCTGGTGTCCTGGTGACACGTCTTTTCCTTAAGGGAACATATTTATTGAAGAGATATTGTAGATTATTGACTATTATTAAAAGGATGTTATTGATATTATTAGTGTAGTAAATTCCTTCCCAGGGCATGTGAATTGTCTCTTTGAATAATGCTGTACTATCTATATTTTTGTAGTCATAATACTTGATTATTTTTGGCTTCATTTTGGGGGGCTTAATGGTGTACACACAATATATTAGATCATGTCCAGAAAGTCCGGGAGCTGGGATCTGTCCATGAGTTCTTACCAATTTGGGATTAGAGACTACTATTAGATCAAGGGGGGTATGGGATGTAGCCGTATGGCTACATGAGGTAGGTAGGTAGAGCAGTTTATAAAAAGAACACAGTCATAGTCTAGATATTTCATCTGTAGAACAGCTGTTTTGACGACTTTTGAAAAAATCATCGAATTTCACAATTTACACAAAGGAAAAAGTACTCTGAAAACAATTATATATACACATATAAAGTAGTCTGATCGTAGTTGCAAATATTTTGCCGCCAATCATCATTATGTTATTCCCCTAAATTATTCTCGTCTAAGAATGAGGCTTACAGTTCATTGAGCAAGGAAAGTTGTGTGAGTGTACCACACCAGATTTTTTTTGTTTAGATTTTTGACTGTTGACCAGGTCTCCCGTTGAACAACTTATACCCACCCCTTACAAGCTCAACTAAATCTGCACAAGAATCTTATTCTATTAGAATAGGTAAGTTATATACTGTAAATATATATGATATAATGTAAATATATCCCTGGATGAATAGAATTGGTAAAAAGCTCATTAGCAATGAAATTCTTAATTGTGTAAATGAATATTTAGATCATAGAAGTCAAGTTAGTCCTAAAATCATTCCTCCCCAGCAATGTAATTTTCTATGGATAACTCTGTTAATAGGTCCAAACATAGGAATGGATAGGCAAACAATATTAATCCTGGGCCTAGCACTAATGATAAATTAACAGCTAATGAAACTTTTCCAAACACTATATTTTGGAATGTCCAGGGTATATCAAACAAATTAGAATATACTTCCCTCTTATGTTATAACTATAATGCTAAGATAATTACTGTTGCTGAACATTGGTTAACAAACAATGACTGTAGCTATCTCACAATACCTGAACTTGGGTCCTTCTATGGAAGGAAAAATTTCATTCATGGTGGAGCAGCAATTTTTTTAATTAATGGATTGGAATTCAAAGAAATAAGCATAGTAAAGAAACTTTCTATAGAAATGGTTTGTGAAGCTGCTGCAATTGAACTTCCAAATGGGAAAATAATTGTTTTGTCATTGTACAGACCCTATAATAATGATGTTAGTCTTTTTAACAACTTTCTATCCTGTATTAATGATATATTATGTGCCATTTATGAATGTAATTATAATTTAATATTATGTGCTGTTTTCAATGTCAACTTCAATGTAAATGATAATTTTAATAGAGATCTTTGCAATCTGCAAATGAAATCACTAGACCAGGCACACTGAATGAAGGCCACTGTATTGATAATGTTGTGACTGATTTTCATGATAGCAGACATGTGACCCAAGTTATCAATACACATCTGTCAGATCATCATGCCCCACTATTCAAATCTTGAATAAATGTGAATAATGACTCTCAAAGTTTCTCTAGTGTGAACAAAAAGCTAGTTAGGTTAGTTAATGATCAGAACACTTATTTATTTGTTAGGTTAATTTGTAACATAAACTGAAGTGTGGTGTATTTGCTTAATGATGCTAATGATAAGTTTAAGAAGTTTTTTGATTTGTATATGTCAGCTGTTGATGCTGCTTATCCTCTTAGAAGCTTGTCCTCTAAGCTGGATGATGGATGGTATACTGCTGATTTAATCAAGCTCGAACATAGTTGTGATAAATATTATAGCTTACTAAAATATTTTAAGACTAATCAGTTTAGAGATGAATATAGAAGCTGTAAGGAAGAGTATAGAATTGCTATTAAGAATGCAAAAATAAATCATTTCAACAACAAAATAGAGCACTCAAAGAATAAAACTCAAGCTGCATGGAAGGTAGTTAAAATTCTTACAAATGTCAACAATAAAGCTATTGATTCACATGATGATAACAATGCTGATTCATTTAACAACTTTTTCATTGAAAAAGTTGAGGAAATTAGTTAAAATGTGCCAGTTAGTGAACATCTCAGCTCTCACTACATCAATAAGTGCAATATGCCTAATGTACCATTTTGTTTCCAACCTGTTACTGCACATTATTTGTACCAGAAAAAAATTAGTCTTAGTAATTCAAGTTGTTTAGATATATATGGTATTAATTCTAAGGTCTTAAAAATATCTGCCCCTTATATAAGTGAAGTTTCGAGTTACCTTTGTAATGATTGTTTTGTATACAAGGGCATTTTTCCAAGAGTATTGAAAAACTTCAAGGTAATACCTGTACATAAAAAAGGTGATAAGAAAAACTTGAATAATTTCAGGCCAATATCAATTGTACCTGTGATATCCAAAATATTTGAGGCCATAATGCAAGACCAGATCTCAAATCATTTTGAAACCTTTGGTATTTTTTCTGAAAAACAAGTTGGCTTCAGGCCATGTAGAAATACTAGCAATGCAGTAAAAAGTTGAGTAAATAGTGTTGTTGATGATTTGGAGAAGGGTGTATCTGTTAGTTGTAGGTCAAATAAATAAATAAATATATGACATGTCTAAAGCTTTCAATGCTGTTAAGCATAACATACTTTGCAAAAAACTTTCTTATTATGGCTGCAATTCCAAATCAATCAATCTATTTAAAGGACCGCAACCAGTTTGTTTACAAAGATGGTCAATTCTCTAAGGGCAGAAAGGTTCATTATGGGGTCCCTCAAGGCTCCATACTTGGATCAATACTCAATCAATCAATCAATCAATCAATTTTATTGGAAAATAATTTTTTACAATGTTGGGTCCTGCTAAACCCATGGGTTTTTCAGCAGGTGCCATATCAAAACAAAATTTTCACAACTTTAAATTAAAATAAAGTACAAATAAAATAAAATTAGGCTATTTGTCATGAATACAAGAAATGAAAAAAGGAATTAAAATAATAATGAGAAAATAAAAAAGAACATAATAATCAGAAGTGAGAGTAATAGAGTTAATAAATAACATTATTATAAGCATGATAAATAAGGAGTTAATTAAGAACTAAAAGGAATAAAAGAAGGAATAAAGTAGGAAGTATTTTATACAATATTAATATTACTAAATTATTAGTCGTTCAGGCTGGCGGCAGTGACTTTACAACATATATATAATAATTTAAAACCAGCGGAATAGGCTATTTGAAAGATGAAAAAAAAAATTCATCGTACGCAGGCCTATTAGAAATTATTATTCAAATAATGATAATAAATATTTATTGTTTATTTCAGAATTTAGAGTACTATTATCACTGTGTTTTATTCTCATTTCGATTTCACTGGGTTGAAATCAAGTTGGGATTGTTTATTACATAGATCATTACATCCGTTTTTGAGTAGTCTCTTATGTTTGCGGGTAGTTTGTTGAAAGGAAAGGTATTATGTAGAGCAGAGATCTTTTTCCATAAATATTATTGAACCGGGGAATTTGGTATATTATTGGTGACCTGAAATTGTAATGGGCAGGAGGAGCTAGAAGTCTATAGTGGAAATTATTTTTGAAAAATACTATTATTTTGAAGGTGTAAAAATTTCTTGGTGTCAGAGTTTGATAAAAAATTTGTAGGGTTTGAAGGTTGTTCAAATTTAAGTTTAGATGGGGTATTCTAGACGAAATAACTTTTAGGATCCTCAACTGTATTTTCTCTACTCTCAATAATAAGTAATTTGCAGCACAGCCCCATGATTGAACTCCATATCGTATAATGGATTCTACTAACGACTTATAAATTAAATACAGGCAATCAACAGTGATGTTTTTATGTAAATAAAATATTTTAGCGCTTAATGCCTGGAGTTTCTTGGATATATTGTCAATTTGAGAATGCCATCTCATGCTACAATCTATCATTATTCCAAGGTAACGTGTATCACTGACCAAAGACAGAGATGGACAACTACAGTTTTCAAAAGAGTTAGTGAAGAGGCACTTACAGTTGTGAACAAAGATTTTTGGAGTTCCTTCACATCTAATATGGGGTGATTTGAAATGCATTAACACTGTTTTTTCTTGTTAATTACCAAGTTTCTACCATGAGACCATCTGAGAATTCGATTGAAATCTGATTGGAGTAATTGCTCCGCCGCCCTTGGATCTCTATGCGCGACTAGTAGAGCTGTGTCATCAGCATACATAAAAATTTCTCCATGTCTTATTACACTTGATATGGAATTAACATAGATATTATAAAGAACTGGACCCAGTATACTTCCTTGAGGGACTCCAAGATCATCATTTCTGATCAAATCACTGTGGTTGTCATCAATTTTAACCTTAAAATATCTATCCTTCAAATAACTCTCAAATAATCTAAGTCTGTTGCCAGTTATTCCTATACTATTGAGGTCTTCTAACAATATTTTATGGTTAAGGGTATCAAATGCTTTTGAGTAATCTATAAATATGGCTAACACATGATATCTGTTATTCAGGAAAGTATTGATTTTTTGTGAAAAATTTGATAAAAGTATTTCTGTACATTTTCCTTTTTGAAAACCATACTGGGCATTGGACAGAATATCGTTTTCAGACAGATATTTATTTAAATTTGTGAGTAGATATCTTTCAAATATTTTTTCTGGTGTAGACAGTTTCGAAATTGGTCTATAATTATCTAGATTGTCTCTTTTCCCGGATTTAAAAATTGGATTGATAATTGAGATTTTCAAGGAGTCAGGAAATATACCCTTAGAAATAGACAAATTGATCATACGACACAGTGGAGCACACAAATGATCTTTCAAGAGTTGTAGCTCCAGTACTCCAATACCATCAATAACTGGCGATTTATTTTTGTCCATATTGTCAACTATTTTTTCTATATCATGAACCCGGGCCTTCCTTAAATAGAAGCTGGAGTTAGGTGGAATGTGGACAGTGTCATTAAGAATTAGTGGACAAAGGTGTGACGTGTTTCTAATATTATTAATGAAAGATTTCGCAAACGCTGAGCAGAGTTCAGATGCACTGTTGAATTTATTGGATAAATCTCTTAGAATTCGGCTACCAGAATCGTCTGAAGCCCTACCCAAAATTCCATTAATACATTTCCATTTCGATTTTATGTCATTTTTTGAGTTGGCAAATTTTTTTATTATGTGTTCACGTTTTGTTAAAGAGATTTCTTTATTAAGTTTGTTACGATAACTTTGATATTCGTTTCTATTCTGGATGTTGGACGGATTACTCTTATTGCGCCTAAACAGTCTGTCTCTAATTTTGAGTTTATTATGAAGCGATTCAGTCATCCAATTATTTTTGAAATTGAGTTTTATGTTTTTAACGTGAATTATTTTCTTACATTGTTTACTTGCTATGTCAAAGTTCAGCTTAATCTTATCATAAATTAAATTAGGTGAAAGGAGTGAAAATCAGCTATTCCACTCACTTTGTTTCAACATATCAATAAGTTTATTTTTATCTATGATTTCTTTATAAGTATCTGACTTTTGATTTTCTTTTGATAAATAATTGTGAAGGATTTTACAACTGATGATATAGTGATCCGATATTTTCAAGTTGATCACACCTGTATGACAAGTAAGGCTATTATCAGTAAGTCGAATAAATAAGTGATCAATACAGGACTGGGTAAGCAGATCCTGTCTGAATTCTTCCCTAGTAACAATAAAGACACCCTCCTTACAACCGTAAGATAAGAGCATAGATTCATATAATTGAACAAATTGATCGTCCCATTTCAGAAGATCAATGTTTGTATCTCCTACAATGATTAGATTAGATTTATTTTCTAGTTTAGAGATTACGTTTTCAAGATCATTGATGAAATCTGACTTTAGAGTACTGTGAGGTCTGTACAAACTGATTACATAGATACGAATATTTTGAAACTTAAGTTCCAGAAAAATGAATTCAAAATTAACAATATTGAAATCGAAATCTATTTGAACAAAGGAAATATTGTCTTTCACATAAGCAGCAAGTCCTTAATATATTATATTAACGACATAATTTGTAATATAGAAGGCACTGATAAAGCAGGATTTCTCTTTGCTGATGATTTTGGTCACAAAGTTAGTTGTGAATTCAAAGCAGGTGTACAAAATTGTCTAGTTGATAGCTCTCTACTCCTTAATGATTGGTGTGCTAGTAATAATGTATCATTGAACCTAGAGAAAATTTCCGATATTATGTTTACCTACAATAGAAATTCAAACAATGAAGTAGGGACTGAACCTTTAAAATTTCTAGGTATTTTTCTTGATCCCAAACTTAATTGGCAACCACATGCAGAGTTCATTAGTAAACAAATAGCAAAGGGACTCTACTTGCTGAGAAGTTTAAAGTTTACTGTAGATATTAATGTGTTATTAAATGTGTATTTCTCTCAAATACAAAGTTTACTGTCCTATGGTATACTATTATGGGGCTCTAGTACTCATGTCTCAACATAATTTATACTCCAAAAGAAAACAATTAGATTGATTTGTAATGTTGATATGAGGACCCACTGTAAACCCTTTTTTACAAATTTGGGAATATTAACTGTCTAATCTTTGTATGTATTATTTAGTGTTAGTTATGTACATAGTAATCTGGATTTTTTAAAAAATTAAATAGTGACTTTCATGGATATGAAACCAGAAATAGGAATAATATCAGAGTTCAACAGTTCAGGTTCACAACTTCACAAAAAAATCTACACATCTGTTAAAGTATAAAATTCATTACCACTAGAAATTAAAGCACTTCCTCTTACATTCGTCAAAAGGAAATTAAAAACTGTACTGAAAGCTGAAAGTTTATATTTATAAGAATTTTATGTAATTGACTGGACCAAATATTTGTAGGCTAATATTATTTGTATATATTAATTGTATTATGTAATATCTAGTACCTATTTTTGACATTTATCAATACATTGTTAACAATGTCTATGATAGTGGATATTCTTATTCTTTCAAGAATGTGAACAAAGAAAAAGTCTTGCTCATTTTTGAAAGTGGATTTCATATTTATTTTCTGTTTGTATTCCAGTTTCTCTCATCTTTGTAAGTAATGAGAGAATTTAACAAATACTTTCTGCATTAATTACATTTATTACTTATAATAAATTGACTTATTACACATGGATGAGTGAATGAATAACCCCCATAATAATTTGAAATTAAAAATGGTTTTTGAATTTCAGTATTTTTTATTTCCACAATTTATTCCTGTTTATTTTATCACTTATTTTATAATATTTCCTGTTATATTCAATATAAAGAATAATTGTTTAAAATTATTTTAATAGATAGAATATAGCTATCTTATCACTTTCTAGAAAACCACATGAAAATACATGTGAAACAATTGAGGAAAATGCACATTGTAGTGGGCTCTAGCACATACAATATTTACAGATTACAAACTCTACCTCTTCTTTGGTTCTAACCTTCTTATTGTGAACAACTTTCTTTGAAAATTACAACTTTGAATGCTTTATTGAACAACAATGATATGTATCAAAAAAGTATTTCAGCTGCTGTTTCTTCCAAAGACTACATTAAAATGATGTGTCATACAGTGTGATGATCTCTTGCTTCGAGACAGAATAGTTTAATTGAAATAGATGGAAACAGTTAATTAATCAAATTTGAAAAGCTATGAATTATATATTGAAACAAATCCTGAAACAAGAAATCTAGCTTGTTGGAAGAATAGCTTCCAAAATTACTAATGAAAAAATCATAAATTGAATTCATGAAGTGCATCAACAAATCAATTGCATTTAGCCTATCAGCTTGGAAAATTATGAATTATCAATAAATTTAATCGAAAGAAAATACTGTAATCATGCCTAGCCTATTGGAAGAATCCTTACAGACATCGCAAGGAACGGAGCACCAAAAATTGTGTAACATTATCACATATTTCTAATTGAAATTCTATCAGCCTGTTGCATAAAAGAAAATAAAACCTAATCACCATAAGATGACGTCTTTAATGGAGCCACTGCAGCCACTTCCCTGTTCAGCTCTGTATGATGACGTCATCTTATGTTAATTAAATTACATTTTCTTTTGTGCAACTTTCCGTTTGTGTTGGAACTTGGAATTATGACATCCCTATTGTCTATACAGGTAGATAGGAATATTCTCATTCATTATATTCAGAACCTTCAAGTTATGTATGGTAGCCATTGAGCTTATTAATTTTTTTGTCCAAAAAAATGTGGGGTCCCAGATTTGAGAATAATTTTCAATATCATTTATCTCATCAATTCGAGTGATAGCTCATTTTACTCTAGAACATGGTATGTCATAGTGGAGTAGGTCAATTTCCACACAGACAAAAACTAAACAAGTAGAGTAGAGGACACATTATAAGAATTTTTTGTAACTAACTAGGTTTTGTATGTAATTTATTGTAATTCATCTAATATGTTGTGTAATTGATGTAGTTTTAGTTTTTTTTTGGGAAATAAACATTCATTTATTTATTTATTTGTTCATTTTACTCAGCTCTTCAAGGTGGGTTCAATGCATATCGGTTACCTGATTGAACCTTACCTAACCCTAACACATGCCTTCGCCACGACCAACCTCACCAGACATGTGTATTTTAATGAAATGATTATAAACTCAACTTTTTGTAATGGAATTGCTCCAAAAATACTTTCATATGAAAATGGAGAATAACAAATAAAGCCAAGCCAACAGTGCAATTCATTAAAATACACATAGCCTATCTGGTGAGGTTAGAGATACAAGTGAGGTTTTTTCGGGCAACCGAAATATGCATTGAAACCACCTTGAAGAGCTGAGTAAAATGAGCTATCACTCAATATGAAAGGACAAATATTAAGAATTCTCTAATTTGAAGAAAAAGAAGAACAAGATGACAAAGAAGGAGAAGCAGAAGAAAAAAAGTTGGAAAAAAGTAGGCTAAGTGTTATCCAATGTACCTAGAATACAAGGTAGTGGCCATGAAAAGATGCGCAGTGACAAATCCAAACCAGCTGGTCAGTGTGACGTCATTGGTGCTCTAAAAGTATATTCTTCCTATCTTTTCAATGTTAAATTGAGCAACTTTGTAAGTCTTTTTCTCAAAAAGTACATAATTTTCCAGTCCCATCGACATCTACTGTGATTAATACAATATTTATCTTTAATTTTCTTTAGAAATTCAATACTTTTGGACGGCTGATTCTTTCAGAATGATCGATTTTGTAAGAGCCTGCACATCGAATACCTGTTGCTCTCTTATTGAAAATTAACATGCTTTCCCTGACTCTTTTGCTGATCAATTACTCAATGCTGATCAATTTGATAAAGCGATCATTGAATAAGGAATTAAAAACGTGGAAACATTGATTAGAGTATAATATTATCTCTCTCAACATCCTTCATATCTTGTCTGTATATTGCATAGAATCAGTAGAACATCTTGCCGGTTCAACATCTTTGATCCTTTAGGAGTGCACTATTAATTCAGGAAAAAAATGATATACACGCATATACACATACTTTAACCTGGTGATAGTTGTGTGTTATGGTCATATACAATATTTATCTTTTTTCTTGAGCAACTTTGTAAGTCTTTTTCTAAAAAAGTATATAACTTTCAAGTCCCATCGACATCTCCTACGATTTATACAATATTTATCTTCATCGTTTGTTATTACCAATCAATTGGATTGATCAACAATCAAATTCCAATTTAATTTTCGATAAAGAACTTTGGACTCAAAATCATTTATACTCAGTGACCAAGGCACAATCTAGTAACATAATTTTTATCACATATACATCACTCACACTCTATGTGGTAGAAAGCCCCAATATATGGAACAAAAGGAAGTATGTATGTATATAATACATTATTATTGGATCATGAAGAGTTGATTTTCCCTTTCACAAATTAATAAAGAATGAGAGTTTTACAATATATACCAATTGAGAATTCCTCTTACAAATAATAAAATAAGAAATATGTGTTTCAGAATACGAGAGCAAGTATTCAATACAATTATCAATTATTGAGAATTCCCCACGAGCAATCCTTGCTTTAATAATTATATATTCGCCCTTATATTTTTTGTTATAGTTTCCAATTAGAAAGATTCAACCACAAACCTATTTCCTGATCAAGTATGTAAAAGCCATAATTTTCCTGAAATAAGAGATCCTCCCAAGGGATGAGGCAAGATGTTCTATTGATTCTACATATGATAAACAGTACACAGACAAGATAAAGGATTGTGACAGAAATAATATTGTAGTACAATCAATGTTTTCAAGTTTTCATGTTTTTAATTCCTTATTCAATGATCGATTTATCAGATTCATTAGCATTGAGTAATTGAATTACAAAAGAGCCAGGGAAAGCATGTTGATTTTCAATAAGAGAGCAACAGGTATTCGATGTGCAGGCTCTTACAAAATCAATCATTCTGAAAGATCCAGCTGTCCAAAAGTATTGAATTTCTAAAAAAATTAAAGATAAATATTGTATTAATCGTAGGAGATGTCAATGGGACTAGAAATTTATGTGCATTTTGAGAAAAAGAATTACAAAGTTGCTCAATTTAACATTGGAAAGATAGGAAGAATAGATATTTAGAGCACCAATGACGTCACACCGATCATCCGACTCTGATCATTAAAAGATCGAGATGCATGTGGCCAGTACCTTGTATTCCAAGTAACTTATCTACGTGTTATCTACATCTTCCACTTTTATAGAGAAAAGATAAAATGAATGCATATCGTTTGAACTTGCTGGTTCAAGTTCAATTACCCAATAGTGTTGTTACACAGGCAAAGTTATCCAATCCAGTTCCTTGGCGGGCGACAGCTGAATGAAGCGCGACTTTTGAAAATTTCTGCCCAGCATCACAACTCTCATAATGATAATTTTTTTCGGCTTAGGAAGGTGAAGGAGTCATTGGAAAATTCTACAAAAAATCGTGAACGTTTTTTTCATATATTTGAGATTCTTCTGAATTTTCAAATCAATCTGTCCAAATTTAACAAAGTTATAAGCATTTACAAATGCGATGCTAGTTTAGAATAAAAATAGAGTAATATCCGTATTCCCTACCAGATATTCAGCTGAACTTTGAGTTCTCATTTTATTCTATGCAAAAATGAATGCATTTTTTGGCATTTCTGAGCTTGGAATAATATTTTTCACATGTTTCTTCATATCTATATCCAATCAGGTACAATTTATAAGATAAATACAGTAATGCAGTAATAAAGATTTCTATTACATAACATACTTGAGTACATTCTTAATATTGAACTGACCAACAAGAGCTATAAAGATTTATACAAAAGACCCACCTTTTGTTAAGGAATGAGCCTACACTTCTATGGATGAATACTTTGTATAAAAATCAATCAATTTATATGTTACTAATATTCTATAAGGAATAATTGTCATACTTGGAAGATGTTGGAGTACATTGCTCATTATAATGCAAATGTAGTAACAGTTTGTAGCACTCAACGTTTTAATGATTCCAGTAGGCCTTCATTATTGTACTTTCTTGTGTATGTCACTGCAATAAACTGAATTGATTGATACACGAAATACTTCTAAAATCAATATAACAATAGGCAGTGTTTGGTAAAGATGGTATTGTGATTAAAATTCATTCAAAGACCTGGCATGTTCACAAAAGTCTTCATTCAGTTTTAACAATCAAAACCTTGATATTATTCCAGCAAACAGTTTGAATTCTACGGCTATTCCCCAATTTTATTCAGATGTTCATACCTTAAGATTAGTGTGGTTGATTTCTGATGAGAAAGGTCGAATACATTTTTTTTAATTTCCAACAATTGATAGATACCCAAAAGTCAAATTCTTTTAATAACCGCTCATTTTTTATATTCTCAAAAGAAGGGATGTGTCAAAACTTTATGGTCGCTCACACCATTAGCATCCACCGACCTTGCCACCCCCTGAAGCTTGCAGCTCCTGAACACGTGCCTTCCATCCCCAAAAATTCCAAAAAAATTGTAGTGTTTCTTGTCTGTCATCTTGAACTTAAAAAATTCCATTTCGTGAAAATTGTACTTGTTCTATAGTTGTTATTGTCTCTCTAAGGGCCGTTTGCACAGTGACAGTTTAAACAAAAATTCTATTTCAAACTGGATTAAATCCGTAGCAAGTCTCGTTTGTTATAATGTGTTACATTTTGAGTTGAAGCCACCAGCTGATTAAATTCAGTTTAAGCTTTGACTGTGCAAACGTCCCTTAATTCGGTAATTCCCTTTCAACTGATACAGCTAATTGGGGTTTTCAGGGTAATTTCCTAGATTTCTACATTTATTGAGCATGCTTGACTTACTATGCAACATCAAATAAATAAATAAATCAACTTTATTAATCAACTTTTAATGCATAAATAACGGTGCTTGTACAATTTTTTTCTTTACATATTCTGACAACATGAAAATCTCAGTTTATTGACAATGCTCTACAGACTACAAAATGTTTTGAGTTATGTGCACTACAAGTTCACACAGAGCCAGTTGCTGGTTGATTCAAACAAATCTTGTATCATTATTACAAAGACAAAGTATGGCAACGTTTGATGGACCTTCATGAGGAGTAAAATTTATTTACTATATGAGAATTGGCAACACAGCTCAGCAGACCAAACATAGGAGCACATTTCACGCAGCAATTATAATATTGAAGGACCTTCTTGAGGTGTGAAATTTGCATGCAACTCCAATGTTGGCACCAAATCACTCAAGACCCAACATAGGAGTAAATTTTATACAGCAATAATATTATATAAGCACTTTGGAGGTTAGAAAGGACCATCATGAGGTGAATAACTTGACAATGATCCAAATTAATTATGGATGAATATCATAAATTGAGTGGAATATAACCATTCGGCAAGTCAAATTCTTCAGGTAAAACATGAAAGTTTCATTTTGTGACTATCTGATCAAATTTAAAATTGGGGGTCCCGGGGACCAACATGAGAGTTGAAATTTCACTGGACCACAGAATAAGCATAAACAGAATTATGACAGCTAGTTCTCAAGATTCTCGATAGAGCGCGCTTGTGTTCAGATTTTGATCACATAATATTATGATACAGGCACAGGCAGTTGACACACTCCCACCACCTTAGCACTAACACATACTCAGGCGCGTTAGTGGTCTTTCACGTACAATCATCACATGCTTGGATGCTTGCCAAGACGTGCACTGTTGCCAATCTGCCCTGTTGCCAAAAATATATACACAACTTTCCACTAGGCACAGCTGTTACCACTCTTCAAGCTGTTACAATTTACAAAATGTTTCGATAATTAATCACCTCAATTTAAATTAAACCAATATGGCTCAAATAAATTATGTGGAACTATAATAATTATAATATAATTATGAAAGATATAATAATTATATCAATTATTATATCGGTATCATCAATATTCAACAATGATTTTTCAAAGGAATTATAGTAAGGATATAGTGAAAATTGTGAAGAACTGAGGGAATGTTTTAGTTTGCAAATTTGACCATTTTCTCTCTTACTCAAAATATTTTTTATCGAATTTATTGATAAGAATCTTGCTAAAAAATGTTATCTACTATGTGATAAAAAACAAATAATAAGCTTCATCCAACAAAATAATTTCAATAGATATAACAACAAAATGGTGGTATAATATTCATTCATACATTCATATTAGGTTTTTTCTTCATGACAAAGAACTGTCTCTAGGCGAATAAAATATATTTGAGATGGAATTCATTATTACTAATAATTAATCTTGTAACAAATATACCGAAGCAACTTGAATCACAGCTACTCAAAGTACTATATAGAAGGAGGCAGTAAAGGAAAATTAGCAACCATGTGGTCATTTTTATCAACGATTATCAACGCTTTTTCAGATACAAACGTTCTTTATTCTTAAAATAAATTTTTCTAAAAAAAAAAAAAAATAAATAAATAAAAACACTTAAAATTGGGAATAAATGGGAAAAAGGGAAAAAAATTTCCCTACTGATCTTGAACTGCCTGCCGGTCACCTGGCTGCCACCGGTCACCCCACCGGTCGCCCGGCCGCTGCCGGTCGGAAGAAGTATCATATTCTATATAATTTAAGTCTTTAAACATAAATCCTCTATGGTGTAGTGGTTAGCAAGTCAGCTTTCTGAGTTGGAGGCTCTATGCTCGAATCCAAGGCGGTAAAGGTAAGTATTAAAGGTCAGTATCAACAGAACCAGAGGATATATTTTTTGTATGTAGTGGGTAGACTGGCCCACCACTGCCAGTCATCCCGCTGCCAGTCGTCCGGCCGCCACCGATCGCCCGGCCGCCGCCAGTCACCCGGCCGCCACCGATCACCCTGTTGGTCACCCCACCATCGTCACCAGTCGTCCCACTATCGCCGCCAGTCGTCCCACTATCGCCACCAGTCGCCCCACCATCGTCACCAGTTGTCCCACTATCGCCACCAGTCGTCCCACTATCGCCACCAGTCGCCCCACCATCGTCACCAGTCGCCCCACTATTGCCACCAGTCGCCCCACTATTGCCACCAGTCGCCCCACTATTGCCGCCAGTCATCCCACTATCGCCACCAGTCGTACCACTATTGTCACGTCATCCCACCATCGCCGCCAGTCACCCCACTATCACCACCAGTCGCCCCACTATCGCCACCAGTCGCCTGGCCGCCGCCAGTCGCCCCACCACCGGTCGCCCGGCCGCCGCCGGTCGGCCACCGCCGGTCGTCCGGCCGCCACCGGTCGCCCGGCCACCAGTCGCCCCGCCGGTCGCCTCACCGGTCGTCCGACCGCCACCAACAGTCGACCTGCTGCGGCTGGCAATTGTCCCGCCGGCTGAGCATGAGCATTCTGAGCGCAGTCAGTGGCACTCAGAATATACTTATAGCTAAACTATATCTAAGGAGATGGTAGGTAATAAGTAAACAGTTTGGAATACAATTAGCTATTTATTGATCAATTCAACATCTATTTCATTGAAAAGTTTACTACAAGCAGGTATATCTCTGTTCCAAAATTCAAGTTGTTTATCATATTGAGTGTGCAGAAAAGTTATGTATCCATGATGTTTCTCCTTGGTCCATGACAAGCAGGTGATGTCCTAGGTAGTAGACTCCTTTTCCAGCACTAGTCCTTGGCAAGTCTTCTATGTTGTCTGATAGTCTTCGGATGATATTCAATGTTACCTCTAGAACACTGTTTCAGTTAGAGACAATACCCTGTCATTGATGTTGAATCACCTCACAACCTCTTTCCTTCAGGTAATTGATGCTCCTTCAAGTCAAAAGTATAGGTGTAGTAGTATTTCTCACCACTACATCATCCTCCTCCTCCTCCTCTTCCTCCTCCTCCTCTTCCACCTCTACCTCATTGTCCTCCTCCATATCAGTTTCCTCTTCCTCATCTTCTACATGATCCTCAACCATTTTCAAATCAAATGGGGAGATTGATGGTAAATTTGTCTCACCATAGTCGGCCCACTTTGAGAATAGGAGTACCATCTTCTCTATTGTTCTAGATACACAGTTGATCGACAAAATGTCTATTCTCCACAGATGATTCCAGCACAATGAATCTAATCTGCTATGTATCCAATATATATCCATATTTGTACAGCATTATGATTTTGATTGTACCTCAATATAATGTCTAAGGTGTTGCTGTTCTCTGCTTTCTCAAGTAAAGACCTTTACCAACCTTTGATCTCTGCTGTCTCAAGTAAAGACCTGTACCAACCTTTGGTTTCTGATGTCTCAAGTAAAGACCTCGACCTCCTTTCATTGATTTTTTCTTTGATGGTTGAATCTTTTGTTTCTTCCCCTTCTCAACCACCCTGCTGACTTCCTTCAGTGATCTTTTCATACCTCCCCCAAATTTTGCCTTAGCCTTCATAATGTTGGTGACTGCTAGTGTTGCAGCTTTTTCCAACACCCCCGCATCATCAGATCTCACTCTGTCCCAGGCTCCCTCTGCCAAGATGCTGTCTGCTACTGCTCTGCTTGCTGTATCACCACTCTTGGAATAGGCAATATCATGCTCCTTGCAAGCCTGATCAAGTTTGTTGATTCCTGGATCACCTTGTGCTAATCGCTTCTGAAGTTTTGTTCCTGGTCCACAGTATTGATAGCCAGGGATATGAAGTTCAACTGGTAGAATGTCGATTGCCTTATTAACTATTGTACCAGCAGCTCCCTTGATAGCTGACAGAACACCTCTTCCTCTATAGATCTTCTGACTTTTCTCCTTACTAAAATCACGCCTTGGGGCAATAGATCCTCTCCCAGTCACTTGTCTCCCAGAATGTCTTTGACCACCATCTCTGCTATCATCCAAAAGGTGTTTGATTGTATTCTTATACTTGGCTTTGTTGTAGTTAACAATCTCACCTCTTGGATCATTGTTCTGTCTATGCACACTGGTCCAGTTCAATATTTCTCCATAAGCCTGTCTGTCAGCAGATTCAACTAATGCACGATTTGGATTCTTCCTGAAAATCAACTCACAAAGTCCCAATGTAGCTGTGAAGGTCTTTTCTTCCTGATCTACAGGGTCAGTCAGCACAATTTCATCACCATTCTCTCCAAAAGTTAAATACTTATTGCCCAGGTAGTAAGCATTGTCTCTCACTCTTGGCCCAAAAGTGTCATCAAAATCGTCATTGTCCTTGCTCAATGATCCGCTAATGTAATCAGCTACCTGTTTTCCAGCTAGATCAGTTTGATCAAGGATATTCTGAACTGTTGTACCATGACTTTCATTCAATAATTGTTCAACATTCTTATCATCATCCTGTCCATCTCCAGACAGCTCCTCATCACTGCTATCATCATATCCTCTACTCATATTATACTCCTCACCCTCATCCCCTTCAAATGCCTGCTTTCCTGCTTTCCATAGTTGCCGTCCAACTCTTGAGGTGCCTGCCATTGGACTTGAAACTTCTCCAGTTCCATATGATTCAACTGTTGGTGACTCTTCATCAATGCTGGAGAGTTGGAGCTTATGTTTTGCTTTACTTGCACCAGTAAGTCCACGCCTTGTATATGTGGCATCTTCAACAAATGGTGTTGTTGGTGGAGTAGGATATGTGTGGTGTGTTGATGCTGCTGAGAAAGGACAATGTTCTGATGATAACAACTCTGGCTTGGATTGTCTCTGCCTACCCTTCACATGCCTGGAGCGCATTTTTATTCTAGGCTTCAGATACCTAGGACACTTCTTGGATGCTCTTGATGGAGGTAGTTGTGGTTGTTGAACTGGCATCTGTTGGAAGGTTTCGACTAGGTTGACTAGTGGCTCAGCTAGAGGTTTGAAGTGTTCCACATGTTTCTCTTCTGCAATCCGTCTACCCAGCATGATTTCCTTATGCCTCCTTTTGATTTCACACTTCAACCTAGCAATCTCCAATATGGTAGGAGCAACCTCCTCCAATGTTGGCTTATGGTTCCTTTGTTTGATATACATACTGGTCAGTGTTTATCAGTATACTGAGGTCTGAGAGTTTGAGCTCTGCTATTTATACATTTTGGACCCATACCAAGTGCGGAGTGCCACTGACTGAACAGTGACTGATCAGTGACTGATCAGTGACTGAACAGTGACTGATCAGTTACTGATCAGACTGATCAGTGACTGATCAGTTACTGATCAGTGACTGAACAGTGACTGATCAGTTACTGATCAGACTGATCAGTGACTGAACAGTGACTAACTGACCACTGAGTGGATGACCCTACCATCCTGCCACAGACATGCTGAATACTGGTGAGCATGGTCCATGTGGCAGGAGGAGCTAGGGTCATTGAGAATGCTCATGCTCAGCCGGCAGGACAATTGCCAGCCGCAGCAGGTTGACTGTTGGTGGCGGTCAGACGACCGGTGAGGTGACCGGCGGGGCGACTGGTGGCCAGGCGACCGGTGGCGGCCGGACGACCAGCGGTGGCCGACCGGCGGCGGCCGGGCGACCGGTGGTGGGGCGACTGGCGGCGATAGTGGGGCAACTGGCGGCAATGGTGGGATGACTGGTGATGATAGTGGTACAACTGGTGGCGATAGTGGGACAACTGGCGGCGATAGTGGGGCGACTGGCAGCGATGGTGGGATGACTGGTGACGATAGTGGTACGACTGGTGGCAATAGTGGGACGACTGGCGGCGATAGTGGGGCGACTGGCGGCGATAGTGGGGCGACTGGTGATGATGGTGGGGCAACTGGTGGCGATAGTGGGACAACTGGCGGCGATAGTGGGACTACTGGTGACGATGGTGGGGCGACTGGTGGCGACAGTGGGACGACTGGCGGCGATAGTGGGACGACTGGTGACGATGGTGGGGCGACTGGTGGGGTGACCGACGGGGTGATCGGTGGCGGCCGGGCGACCGGCAGTGGCCGGACGACTGGCAGCGGGATGACTGGCAGTGGTGGGCCAGTCTACCCACTACATACAAAAAATATATCCTCTGGTTCTGTTGATACTGACCTTTAATACTTACCTTTACCGCCTTGGATTCGAGCATAGAGCCTCCAACTCAGAAAGCTAACTTGCTAACCACTACACCATAGAGGATTCATGTTTAAAGACTTAAATTATATAGAATATGATACTTCTTCCGACCGGCGGCGGCCGGGCGACCGGTGGGGTGACCGGTGGCGGCCGGGCGACCGGCAGGCAGTTCAAGATCAGTAGGGAAATTCTTTTTTCCCTTTTTCCCATTTTTTCCCAATTTTAAGTGTTTTTATTTATTTTTTTTTTCAATTTTATGTGTTTTTAATTTTTTTTTTTGGGTGACCTTGAGGTTAGGGTGGTTGACCTGGATGACCTTGAGGTTAGGGTGGTTGACCTGGATGACCTTGAGGTTGGGGGTGGTTGACCTGGATGACCTTGAGGTAAAGGGCGACTCTGGTGCACTTGTGCACCAGAGTCGCCCTTTTATATCTACTCATAAACTCTCAATTGCAAAAAAAAAAGATAGAAGATGACTGATTGAGGTACAAGGTACAAAACTAAGCTCCTTTTATAGGATGCATTAACAGAGACTTACTTTTTTGAAATTCATTCAAAACAAAAGTATCCTAAAAGTAACATATTAAGAATACTTTGCCGAATCTTGTTTTACACAGTCTTGAAAATGGCCTCAGTTGATATAACTACTCCATTCATAAATTATTAATATACACACATTCACGGCTTGATTGAACAATCGCCAATCGGAAAGGAAGTCGGGGAAAATCCAATAATAATAATATTATTGACAGGATAAAGATTTTTAGTTGAATTGCAACAATTAATTAATGGTTAATGGAGTAATTAATTTACTCCCTGGTTGTATGACTATAATGATAATTGTAATGTGCTTACAATTATTACTGAAAGTAATTGAATAATTCAGTAAAGAATAACTCCCTCATCTTGACTGACAGTATTCTACTCGCTCTTTCGATCTTTCGATCTCAATGATTGAATGAAATTACCGTAATATCACAATTACGACAATGTTGTTAATTTTTCAGGTGCCTTTCCGCAAGTCTATTGTGGCTGTGACAGTGATCCGGGCTCATCCATAACCATTCACTCATCTAGTCCAGCTTCTCCTCGTTTCAACATAACATTGGCGTCACCAATGTTTCTATGATGCATCGGACCAGCTCTAAAAAGCTCTAAACTAACAGTAAAGTAGGAAAATAATGAAAATAATAAAATCGTCATTTCTTCAATCAATTGTAACTTTCTAATGATATTGGAATCGGAAGTATTGTCGACTAGAGTGAGAAAAAGAGAAAATTCTGCACATCCATGACTATATTTTGAAGTTCCAATTGAAGTATTTCAAAAGATGCTCAGATTTGAATAAAATTTGGTTATTAACTTAAAAAATTATTCTAAGATAATAGAAATTAAAACTACAAAATATTTACATTGCAAGCACATCCCCTTTTTTCATGTCTGTATTGACCAGACCAATATGGAAAAGTGGAGTTTCATCTTGATGAGATTTTATCAGCTGCTCCATAGGCCTACTGTACATGAAAAATTTGCATTCATCACATTCCAAAAGCTCCAAGCTCTAGAAAAATTTACAATTTGATACTTTTTGATATGTGTTTCTAAATCTACATTACGATATAACAGAAAAATTGATATCCATGCAAAAGTAAGAAATGATCAATTTATTTGTGGACAATTATATTTCATGACTAGATCCATGGATTATTGAAAATTGTTAATGAAAAAAAAATTAATTGATAATCTCTTTTCATTTAAAATTTAAAATCTATTTTTTATATAAGATAATATTCAAGATAAGATAATAATTATTATAAATTTATTTGAACAGTTAGTAGCAATAAAACAACAATTTATTACTATTGTATAATTATTCAATCACTTGAAAAGCCTATCAAATTAATGTTTATGAATATCTTTAATATCACTATACATGATAATCAGACACATGATGAAATTTTGAAATTTCAAAAGTATAAAACTCAGTTTGAATAAAAAATATTTGACCTGAAAATTGAGTATGTAATTGAATAAAACTGTATTATTCCGAATAAAACTTTTATTATTAATTTTGTGCTACATCTTATTATTTGTGCTTCACCTTTAATATTCTTTAGTTTTTAATGCTTTAGATCATGACCATACACAAGTTACACTATAGATGGCCATGTTTGGATCAAGGTCTATAAATACACTCATTTTCCTTATGGAGCGGCTATCTTATATGGCGGTCTTAATGATAACAGCCGTTGAATTTGAAAATTGGTGAACTTGAACCCCATAAAATGGCGATTTTGCAATGCAGCACATGATTGTGTCATGACCTGTATTTATACTCTTTGGTTTGGATAAGTTGAAGCTAGCACTCTAGCTGCTTCCATCAGTAACTAAGTTCTTGACACCATAGTGAGGTTCACATTATAATGGCAGTGATAGGAGAACAAGGTTGCCTCTGTCTTGTCAATGATTTCAATGGCAGTAGCTGATACCACTTTATTGATACAATATTAACTCTTTATTCTCATTTAAAAAAATAAATTATATTTCATTAAGCAAGAAATTATAATTTTCAAAAATTATATGATGAAATTTAATAATAATTATGGAAATTCATTATGAAATAACTGAAAAATATAATTTCTTGCTTAATAAAATATAATAATAATATATATACCCTATATAATATATATAAGTTATATTTTAATGATAGTAAATTATATTATTTTCATAATAATTATGGATATTCATGATAAAATTATTGTATATATATATATATATATATATATATATATATATAAAACACGTTCACGTTCATTAAAACTCAGTTTTTAAAAAGAAATTTTATTTGCAAAAAATACATGTTAACACATCAAGTGGCTGGAGTAGACTAACTAAAATGAGCGCGCTGAGAGCGACACTAAGCGGTACTGACAAAAATAGTAGTCAGCACATCAATTGTTTAAGTTTACATAATTCCTCCCTCCTTAAGTTTTTTTCGTCCCGAAAAATAAATTTGGGACACTCAAAAATTACAAAAATTAAAATGAAGTTACAAATTAAAGTTTACTAACTTAGATCTAATTTCTAGGTGGTACAATATAGCTTATGGTAGGGGTTGATGATATTGGTACTTGTGTATCAATTCGGTAATTTAGTACACTGGTTGGCTTCTTAAATTTGTAATAAACGATTATCAAAATTACAAGAAGTATAAATGTACTTAAAACAAAAATTACAATGTGGCGTGTCTTAAGGACGAAAGAATCTTCAAAATTTATAAAATCAAAATCTCTTGGTTCAATATCATCAAGTTCACTAACATCTTTCAAATCGATAAGTTTAGTATGAATTTTATTTGGTACATGACTTAATTTTTGTGCATATGTGGTAACTGAAGTAAACGGTAATTTTACATCTGTCATTTTATCATTGATATCCAGATTGATAAGGAAAGATGAAGGAGTATTTATAGTGCCATTATTGATATTAATTTGATCAAACTTATATCCTAAAATACAATTACAATTTTCGAAATAATTCATAAATGGTCTATCATTAATTATTTCTATTCTTACACAACTATCCAAATCCTTATTATTTACTACAGACAAAATACAGTTATCATGTATAATTTCTCCTGAAGTACAGAAAGAAATAGAAGAGAATTTTTGACAATTGGTCAGTTTCCAAAGCTTTTTGTTTTGAGACACAGATATAGATTTTTCTTTTAATTTCATGGTGTGAACATTTGATTCCATTTCAACAGGATAAGACAGAAGGTCATATTTTTCAAATAAATCGTTTAATTTCGGTAAATGGATAATGTAAGTTATAACAGATTTCGATAAAATACAAGTGCTATTACTAATTTCCCATAAAATACTGGAATCTCTACTAGCTAATGAATAATTCTTATAATTAATTAACCTACGAAAATCATCAAAGCTCAAAATTGATGGATGAAGTTTCCCTTCTTTGCAATACATCAACGAGTTAACAACATCATTTATTTCATCATCCAACAATTGTATAGTCAAAGTAATTAAGTCAACAGCTTGCATATTTTCGACAATATTGGCAGTTTCGTTAGTAATATTTTCTAATGCTTTATTATTTGAATTAATATGCTCAACATCAAAATTAAATTTCTTAATTAACTCATGGTTCATTTCAAAATTATGTTCTTCATTTTTAACAAGATGTAATTCATTATTTTCTATTTTATCAATAACTTTGTCGAGGTGTTCTTTGTCGTCAGCAGTCATAAGTCCTGTCAACCATGATATGGCGTTTCCTAATCCGTTCATTAGTCCACGTTTTACCTTTTTATTTTTATTTTCAGAAATCATTTCTAATTTAAAATATTGGTTGACTGAAATTTTCTTCAAAGATTCAATAATGTCAGAGGATATGTAAGCGACTTGCAGATTATTAATATGAGTCTGTAATTTCAAAGATTGTATTTTAAGGTCAGTCACGTTAGTAAAATGGATAACTTTGTATGTGTCGTTAATGAGCATAGATTGTCCTATTTTAATCGGAATTATTCCTGCTGTCTTTGTCAAGTCTGTCAGTCTGTACGTCAACGTTGCTGGGATCAGGAACAACAGAAGGATGGTCATTGCCTTCATCTGCAACAATTAGATTATCTTTTACTTTTTTACGAGGCCTTTTCATTCTGTTAGGGTGGATTTTGATTAAATTTCTTTTCAATTTAAACCTATCACCTTCCTTAGTAGCTGTGCTATACCTTGGAACATTTTTGTGAAATTTCGGGTTTTTGATGAATATCCTATCTGGTATTTCAGGTGGTTCCTCTCTATTTTTGTTACATTTTTCTGTTCGTTTTTCTTTTTCCTCGATTATTTTCTTGTAAACGGCATCATTCAACGCTTGTATTTCTTTGAAGTATTGATTAGCAAGTTCTTCAGTGATTACTGCGGGATTATCCTGATCTTGATTTTTTGGTAAATAATTCTGAATTCCGAAAGTTAGTTCATTTGGGCTTAAGTTGAATTGATCTTTTATCGAATTGTTATAGGTTCGCAAAGCTAATCGAAGTTTTTGTTCAACACTATATTTTGGGAATTTAATTTCGAGTCCTTGTAGAATTTCAATAATTGTGGAGTGTGTTCTTTCTATTAGTCCTTGAGATTGGGGATGATAAGGTGTGGTGAAGTAAGTTTCAATACCATTTATTTCAGTGAATTGTTTGTATAGTGCATTGTTGAATTCTAATCCGTTATCGGTTTGAATGCATTTTGGAATTGGGAAAACTGAAAGATAGTTGTTTAGATTTTTTATTATTTCGATACTGTTAGCTGATTTCAATGTGTAGGCGGAAAGTCTTTTAGAAAACGAATCGACAATTGTGAGGATTTTAATATTATTATACGTGAAAGTGTCAATCTGAAGTTTTTCGAAAGGTTTAGTAGGTGTGGGAGTTACTTTGAATTTAGTTTTAATTGGGTTTCTTTCATACTTGGTTTTCAAACAGATTTCACATTTATTTACAAATTCTGTTACGTCTTTGTGCATTGCGGGCCAATAGTAGTTTTTACGTATTTGTTTATAATTCTCGTTAATTCCTCTGTGGAAGTTTTTGTCTTCATGACATCGAGCTATTATCATTGTTTGTTCATCTACATCAGTTATGTCGGCGTTTATTCTTTTGTAGATTCGGAATTTTATGTTGGGAACTATTTTGACAATTTCATTAGTCATTGAACTTAGAATTTCTGTTTTTAGAGCTTCAAACAATGGACTTTTATTTGAAAATACTATACCGTACACAGTATCAGGTTTCAAATATTCTCGTATTTCTTCTACGTTGTTTCCAATGTCACGTGCGTCTCTGTATTTGAAAATTATTCTGTTTTTATTAAAGATCTTTTTGAATTGGGGTTTTCCTTTACCTCGTGAAATAACTATTTGGTTTGCTTCAGTGTTTATGATACTATTTTCGTCCATTATACCTATTCTATCATCTGAACTTTCTTGAGAATGTTGTGTCATTAGTGAGTCATTGTCATTATCATTATTAGTATTATTTACAAGGTTTTCGTTGCCAGTTTCCACATCATTTTCATTAATATTATCAATATTTGCATTAACTATCGAATTGTTACCAATTTGTTCATCAAGATCATTCAATATACTTTCACTCACCGACGGAGGAGCTTCATTGTTATGGAATCTTAACAGATCATTGATATCAATGTCATCGTACTCATCATTGTTATTGGCATTGTTCGCATTATTTTCCGCGGGAAAGCCTGGGAACAATTCTGAATCGTCAAAACCTGTAAATTCATCACTACTTTCCATCATGTTTACATTGAAAGGCCGTGAGAGACAATCAGCAACACAATTTGAGCGACCTTTTATGAATTCTACGGTGTAATCATACTCTTCCATTAACAATTTCCATCTCATTAATTTAGCATTTGGTTCTTTTAGAGAATGAAGCCATTGGAGTGGCTTGTGATCTGTTCTTAGGGTGAATTTTCTTCCATACAAATATGGCCTGAAATGTTTCACTGCCCAAGTTATTGCCAACATTTCTTTTTCAATAGTAGAAAGATTTTGTTCAGCGGGATTGAGTGTTCTAGAAGCGAATGAAATTGGGAGATCTTTATTGTCAGTCATTTGACTAAGGACCGCCCCTAAGCTTACATTGGATGCGTCTGTTGTCAAAATATATGGATCATTCAATTTAGGTAACTGCAATATTGGTGCGTTAGTAATTGCTTCTTTCAGAAAATTGACAGCTTCAATGAATTTAGGATCTTTTGGGTTTATAGTGGATGTTTTTCTCAATGCGTTAGTTAAAGGTTGAGCTATTTTAGCGAATCCTTTTATCATTTTTCTGTAGTATCCTGCCAAACCTAAAAATTGTTTTATTTGTTTAGTAGTTTGTGGAACGGGAAAATCTTTTATTGCTTTTACTTTTTCAGGGTTAGGCTGAATGCCTTTTTCCGAAACTATGTGACCTAGAAATAGAAGTTCTTTCTTAAAGAATTCGGTCTTGTCCAATTGTATTTTTAGTTGATGAGTTTTCAATCGTTTGAATACAACGTTCAGGTGTTTCATGTGCTCTTGTAAGCTATCACTAAAAATAATAATATCATCAAGATATACAAGAACATTTGGTAAATCACAAAATATCAAGTTCATTGTCCTTTGAAATTGAGGTGGACCATTTTTCAACCCAAATGGCATTCTGAGAAACTCATAATGACCATTTTCAGTACTAAAAGCTGTTTTTGGTATTGATTCGGGTTCCATTTCAATTTGATGGAATCCTGAAACAAGGTCAATAGCCGAAAAGTACGTTGCTCGACCGATTTTTGAGAACAAGTCTTCAATATTCGGGAGAGGAAATCTATCATCTTTAGTTTTGTTGTTCAATTTCCGATAATCTACTACAAGACGAACTTTGCGTTTTCCTGAAGCATCAGGTTTCTTCGGCACAACCCATAAGGGAGAGTTGTACGGAGAATTAGACGGTCTTATTATCTTTTGTTCGAGTAACTTGTTTATTTCATTACTAATATCCTGCCTAAATGAGATAGGATAGCGGTAGTTTTTTGAATAAACAGGTTCTTCGTCTGTAGTCACTATTTTATGCTTGAGCAAGTTAGTAGCAGTTAATATATCACCTTCGAATTTTATTATTTCGGGATATTTCATAAGAGTACTAATAATGCATTCTTTCTCTTCTGAGTTCATATGCTCAGTTCTCAATAAAGAAGTGATTTCGTCAATGGAGAGGGGATTATCGATCATCTCACCCATGTACAATTCACATTCTTCTACAGAAACTGTTTCGATACTCAACGTTTTGTCACAATCAGAAAAATATTCAATCTCAATAAAACCATTCCTATCAATATCAGTTACAATATTATACAACTGCAATTCCTTAATACTAACAACACATAGCTTATCTGATGGAGTGCAAACATTAGTTTTAATTTTCAATTCATTCCAACCTTTGTTGATTTCAATATGATTCATTCCTAACAGTGGTATCGTGCAATCTTTCGTTATGAGACAATTGGTCTCCAAATCAATTTTTGCTTTCAACCCTTGCAATGTTTGCTTTCCAATAAGAACATCATAATTATCGCTAAAATCATACACATAAAATTTTTCATCTTTATCAACACCAAGCATATTCTTAACATTAATATTTACACAACCTTTTCCATTAGATTCACCAGTGGGTGTACGAATTTTATAATCACAATCAATTATTTCTGTCTGAGGAGAAACCATTTGAGGTTTAATGAAATTATATTTACTACCTGTATCGATCAAAATTCGTGAATCATTGTAATGAATATGAGGCAAATCAAGAGAGATCGTATTCAAATCTAATACTACGTTTTTGGATTGTTGTTCGAGCCTACTTCTAAAAAATGATTCATTTTCTCGCAAAGGTCACTTACAGCATTTTCCATAGAACTCATTCTAGCATTCATGCTTTCAAATTCGGAAAACTCATTTTCAGAAGATTCAATATTGTGAACTGGAAACTTTTGAAAGTTGGAAACTGTTCTCATGCTCACATCGTTTGATTTTTGATTCAAATTTTGGTTGTTATTATTGAAGTTTGCATTTGGATTACGATTGAAGTTGTGATTTTGGAAACTTTGTCCATTACGAAATCTACTTTGAAAGGATTGTCCTCTGTTGAAATTATTTTGAGGCTGAGAGAAATTTCTCTGATTGAAATGATTTTGAGGTTGAGAAAAATTTCTCTGATTGAAATTGAAATTACGATTTTGAGATTGAGAAAAGTTTCTTTGATTTGAATTGTTTTGGTTTTGAAACTGATGGAAATTTTTCGGATGCGAATTTTGATTGGAATTTGACGAGTTTTGTTTTCCTTCAGATTTACTGAAAGTTTGATTCATTTGTGTTACATCAGTAGTAAATCCTAAATGTTTCAAATAAGCACTACTCTTATTGATAATAGCCTGTCTTGCATCACTGAGGTCTTTGATTCCTAGCGTTTGTAGGTGAGCTCCAAGCTGGTGGTTGATTCCTTCGACTAAAATCATTACAATTTGTTTATCCAACTGAGATGAGATAGTTTCAAGAATTGGACCAGTTAGTCCATCGAGTTTGTGTCTTGAGATAATCACGGTTCTTTTTTGTTGCAGTCTATTTATGAATTGAATAGGGTGTTCTTTTTGGTGTGATTTCATAGCAAGCAGTTCCATAGTTAATTGTTCTACTGTCCTATTATCGGCAAAGTTGTTTTTCAAAACATCAATCAAATTTGAGAGGTCATCTACTGTACTGTTGAGGATTACATCTTTAGCAGGTCCATGTAATTTGTTTTTACAATAGTGAAGGAGGATCCAATGATTGTCTGCTGCTTCCGCGATACGATTATTACAATAGTCATTTTTCAATTTTTCGACAACTTCGAGAAAGCTAAGTAGTTCTATTGGGTTTCCTGTATATTCAGGTATTATGTGTAGGTGATGTTTCGCAATTGGTCTTGAAATAAGGGGGTTATCCATTGTGCTTTCACTGTTATCTTCACTGTCACTGATTGTAGATGTAGAAGACGTGTTACCTTGAACTGTGGAGTTGGATACAGCTGCAGCCAGAGCCAGGTACGATCTTAACCTTGGCCGGTAATCGATAAGAAGCTTATGGTCTGGTCTGCTATCCTTCTTGCCTTTCTTCCCCAGGATGGTGGTTGTTGGTTGTTGGTGTTGATGAGTCACTCTTCCACTTGACGGTCTCGATGATGGTTCATATCAGTTGCGACCCCGACTTTCGAATTTTCCGCGATCACTTGTGATTGATAATTGATCAATATAAACTGGCGGTTAAATGAACAGCACAATTTTCACGAAATTTTCACGAAAAACTCTTCAGGGTCCCTGTTCGGGCGCCAAACACGTTCACGTTCATTAAAACTCAGTTTTTAAAAAGAAATTTTATTTGCAAAAAATACATGTTAACACATCAAGTGGCTGGAGTAGACTAACTAAAATGAGCGCGCTGAGAGCGACACTAAGCGGTACTGACAAAAATAGTAGTCAGCACATCAATTGTTTAAGTTTACATAATTTATATATATATATATATATATATATATATATATATATAACTATGAAAAATCTCTAACTATATATTATCTCATTGGGTGCACCCAAGAAATAAGAAAAGAAAAATTAATGGCGAGTTCCATCACTTGATGCAAGATCTCCAAGCTGATGAAGACAAATGATGAATTATCATAAACTCTTTATATATATATATATATATATATATATATATATATTTTCTTCATCAATTTCATTCTCAATTTCATTTAGGTTGAAAATTAAAAAAAAACTCATTAAATATTTAAAATTAATAGAATGTGAAAATTGATAATCATTCTGCTTTTGTACATGAATAAGCTTATGAATAAACCTCTGACTGAAATATTGTAGGCCTTTCTGATGTTACTCATTTTTTACATTGAGAACCATTAGATGAGATATCAAGATAATTGAGTTTGAGATAACTTTGAAATATTACAACTATGGTTATTCACATCAACTTCTGAGCAATTTGGTGTGAAATGATTGCAACCAACCATAATCGAAAAAATACTACAAAATTACACAGACAAACATTTGATGAACTATAGGACCTTTTTACCCCTAATTAATCACTTTTCATATCCAATGGTAACTGTAGGAAAAATGTAATGTGTAATACATGCGCAAAGTTCCTTTGCTGCACTCAATAAACATTCCGCACTCGCCTAAGGCTCGTGTGTAAACGTTTCTTTCGGTGCAGCAAAGTGTCACTTTGCGCACTAGTTACACAAATAACTATTGTGAATTTCCATAGGAATCTGCTCTATCATTTCAAGGTACATTGTCCGGTCAAAACAGTCAGCAAGAGATTAAATGATAATAGGCTAAGAAAACGTTTGAAAGGTCAGTGGATGACTAAGGAGATAGAAATAATGAGATCTCTTCTAGAGATAGCAAAAACGAGAGTGAGTGAAGGAGTGGACATAGACATACAACTACTTAAAAAAGTAAAGGAGCACTATAACAATAAGGTTGAAGAGGCAAAGAAAAAACATTTCAGTGAATATATACTTTCCTCTGCCAACAGAACCAAGTCTAGCTGGGAGATTGTGAATAGACTTAGAGGGAGTAGCAAAAAAAGATCAATGCCCCCTGAAATTGAATATAATAACAAACTGATTACAGGTAGCAAGTCCATAGCTGAAAGTTTTAATCATTTTTTTTGTATCCATGGCTCCAGCAAATGAAAACTCTGCAGCACAAGAATCATTGAAAAAGAAAAGTCATAATGAATGTACCACATTTTTTTTCTTTTTCCCACAAATGTCAATGAGGTTGTGGGAGTTATAAAAAACCTAAAAGCTAAAAAGGCTGTGGGCCCAGATGAAATCCCGGTGTCAGTAATTAAGGCATGTTGTCATGAAATAGCAGAACCATTGGTATTCATTATCAACTCAATGTTTAAGACAGGTATATTTCCAGACTTATTGAAAATAGCCAAAGTGATTCCTATCCTAAAAAAAGGTAATGTTATGGATATTAATAATTATTGACCTATTTCAGTTTTAAATACATTGTCAAAGGTTTTTGAGAGGCTCATTCATGATAGAATTATGAGTTATCTGTTAAAATTCGATTTGCTTTTCAATTGTCAATATGGTTTTATGAAGGGAAAGTCAACAATCACTGCAGCGGTAAATTTTTTTGAGTCAATTGTAAAAGGGA
The DNA here is from genome assembly GCF_014356525.2 of Nilaparvata lugens. Classification (NCBI taxonomy): domain Eukaryota; kingdom Metazoa; phylum Arthropoda; class Insecta; order Hemiptera; family Delphacidae; genus Nilaparvata; species Nilaparvata lugens. The sequence goes on from NC_052518.1 coordinate 33,206,353, forward strand.
TTGATGCTGGTGATTATGTAACTGCGCTCCTATTGGACCTGTCAAGAGCCTTTAATAGTGTCAATATCGATATTCTTTTATGCAAGTTATCAAAGCTCGGAATTAGAGGCGTGGCGAATAGGTTGATAGCATCATACATGAGCAACAGGTTCCATTACACATGTATATCTACTCCTAATGGGTTAGTAAACTCAGCCAAGTTACCATTGACACGAGGCGTACCACAAGGCTCCATTTTAGGCTCATTACTCTTCATATTATATATAAATGATATCCAATTCAATGTTCCTGTCACTGATAAAATTACTCTCTATGCCGATGATTGTACCTTGCTATTTAAGAGATCAGATCTCATAGACTTGGAGATTGAGGCAAATAACATGGCAAATGAGGTTGTGCAGTTTTTTAATGATTCAGACCTCACTATAAATTCAAACAAAAGTCATGTCATCAGCTTTGATTATAAGTATCGTCCTTTTCACCCCACCATAACACTTGGTGAAACGAACATTGAAAGTTGTACTGTTGTGAACATGTTAGGTTTGTCGATGGATTCCAAGCTTAATTGGGGGGATCATGTGAACAAGATATCATTGAAATTGAGTAGGTCACTTTTTGCATTTAGAAATATTGTTAAACGGGTGCCTAAAACAACAGCAAAAAGTGTCTACTATGCACTGATTGAATTATGGCATTGTTGTGGCATATTATGGCATTGAATTATGGGGGAGTACCTCGAAGCAAAACATTCAAAGAATTTTTGTTTTGCAAAAGTTCGCAATAAGATACCTGGAGGGGCTCAAATTTCCACAGACACTCCACAGAGAGTCGTTCAGTAGCCTAAGTATTTTAACTGTTCCATCATTGTACATTTTCAAATCAATATTACATGTGAAGGATAAGTTGAATTCATTCCAAGTTAACTCAGATATTCATGGCTATAACACTAGAGGAAGGAATAACATTTCAGTTGAGAGACATAGGCTGAGTGTATTTGAGAAAACACCTAATTATAGGGGACAAAAGTTTTTTTGCGAAACTTCCGGCTGATTTGAGAAGTATTGTTGAAGAAAAACAATTCAAAACAAAACTATATTCTTTTCTCAGTGAGAAGGCTTTCTTTGAGGTTGACGAATTCTTGTTAGAGTGAAAAAAATTATTATCTAAATTTTGCAAATTTAATGAATTGTTAAATGTTATTAGAGTTTTATTTTAAGATTGATATTTTATGTTATTATGTTATTTATCTGTGACGTTTTTCAACTGTATTACATTGTTTTTTTTTCTTATACTTTTGTTGAGAATAAAATATTATTATAGTGAGTGCCATTTCGCTTTTATATATATAGATTAATTAAAATACTTCTATTCCATTTTATCTGCATAAGTCCCATCATATATATTCAAGTGAGATTTATAAAAAAACATATTACCATACTGTACCTAAGAAAGTAATATTATTCTGTTTCGAAGTTCCTAACTATAACAAATTATGAACTCTGCCCTATAATGTATTTACCAATAATAGAAATGAAGAATAAGAGAATAAACAATGGGTGAGAGTTTGTGTGTCAATTATCAATGGCAACCCTATTCTCAGAGGAAGAATTTTTGCCACTACAGGCGTTCTCATGATGTCATTGACTGTCTCATTTTGTTATTTCACTTTAATATGAGAGATTCTACCATCTCGAGAAGAATGTTGATATTCTCTTCACTCATTCTGAGGTAGCGTAGCTCTGAAAATCCAGTGGATTTTCCTCCTTAATAAAATGAAGCAGATTTATACGAATAAATTCCCTTTTCTTCTCAGCATTGTCTTCACTCACTGCCGGTTTTCGTCCCTTTTTCCTTTCAAAAACCCATCGTTCAACAATTTAATCTTGTGAGCTCATATTTGCTACTGGAAACTGAGGGGTCAGTAGCAAAAACAGTGGAAAATTGAGATATCGAATGTAAAGAATGCTCATTGCTTTCGTTATTCAAAAGTACGCGAGCGGCGATTCTCCCATTGGCGCGACGAGCCAGAAACGATAGAGTAGTGTCGCTCAAGATAATTCGTCAGACAATGATACAATATTATTATTATTTGCTTCTCAGAGGCAAAAAATTGAGCTGAGCTCAAGTGGCGTGCAGCATGTCAAGTTCATGATTGGAGTCTTGCAAGCAAAGTGTAGTAGAACTTCTCAATTGTAGGGACACACCTCTACCAGCATCATTGCCATTTTAGATAGAAACATGTTATATTAAATAAAAAATGTCTTTTTATCCAATATGAATAATTACCACAATAACAACTTCTCAACTAGTACACAAAAAAAAAACATTTTATATCTAACACAAAGCCTGATTTAATTTAGACAATCAAGTCCTGTAAAATACTGCCCTTCCTCAAGAAGAAAGAAGAGTCAGCCTATGGAAATGGCAACTGGATAAACCACAATAACTTTGCGCTTATCTTCAATAAAAAACAATTTTCAGTGCATAAATTTTCTTAATTTAAAAACAATAAAATTATGCAATATTTCTCTTAATACACTCTCGTATGAAAATAACATTTTCTATCATTCATTAACAAGAAAATATGCAAATAAGCAAAACTATTGAATACCAATAGATTATTTAAAAAACACTCAACACGGTGCAAAAGAGCAAGATAACGAGTTATTCAAATAAAAAACTTGACTTGCTCAAGGAATGTTTGAAGTGATGTGTTTATTTGTTGAGGATTTGTTGGGCCGCTGCCACTATACATTTAGCATCAATGCCAAACATGTTGAGGAGAACCTTGGGTGGTCCAGACCGAGGAACCCTTGGAACAGCCAGATGTTTCACTATTATGTCGCGTTCTCCAGCAACACCTGCCATCACTGCTTCTCCAACACCACCTTCACAAACAATTAAATCAATATTGTATTGCCATTGGAAAAAATACACCAAACAAACCATTATTTAAAATCACTTCACTTGTATGGGCTACGTTATTAAAAACAACAAGTACCCTTTTATTTTAAATTTTAAAATATTTCAAATATTTGTTGAAATGGTTAAAAGTTTAAAATGTTTCAATTAATGAAAGTGTACTTCATGCTTTTAATAATTTTCAACCATTATATATACATTTTTTGAGATACTAAATAATAACATAAAGGGCAAATGCAACAAAAAAGATATAACTAGTGATCTCCTAGGTTGCAGAACTCGCTCATGAACTGTTGTATTTATATTTGAAATCCGCAACTTGTAATTATACAGGGTTATTGCAAATTATGGAAACAGCTTATTATTTCTTTTGTAATGATAATTTTTCAGGAAGATTCAATGGCGATCCTATTTCAATTAAAAGAAGAAATACTTTTCTGTCGCTTCAAAATTTTTGTCCGCCATTTTGGATCCGTCATATGAATCCAAATTCATTTTTTTAAATAGGAAGGTGGTCGTGTAATAGATGATTTCGATGCATAATTTCAAAAGAAAATGAATGGCAGAAACCGACATGGATATCTCAAACCGTTACAAAGATATTCACATTTAAAAATACTAATAATTCATACAAAATGAAATAAATGAGTACATAATAGAATAGAATAAACGTTTATTGAATAAATAAGCTACCTTAAGCGAACATCAAAGAGGCTGCTTGACACTATTATACAAAACATGGTACTATTATACAAAACATGTAAATTCGTTAAATATACATATATCAGTGAACTTTATTTTTACTTAACAGTTAAATTTACTTATCAGTTTATTACACTGTTAAATTTACTTACAGAATTTACTCAACAGTTAAAATTATCTTGATATTAATTAATTAATTGTTGGCTCAGCTCTCAAAAATCTAAAGAGTGTTATAATATATAGTCAACCTGAACTTACATACAAAAAATAGAACAGAATGAATTACACCAATACAATACATTAATAATGAGTTATGTTACATTTAAAGTGTAATTATTCAACCCAATCTTTAAATTTCTTCTCAAAAGGCGCATATTAACAAACTCAGCACAATTATCGGGTAAATCATTGAAAGTTCTTGGTACAATGTAGATTAAGTTGTTTCTGGCTAAATTATTCGAAGTAAATGGTACAACATACCTCTCATTCAATGGCGATCCTAATGGCACATACTAATAATAATAATAATAATAATAATAATAATAATAATAATAATAATTTGTATTTCCATTAGGATGTATACAAAATAACAAGAAACACTAATATAGAATAATATTAATTACACTGTATAAATAGTTAAGTGATACAAAGGGCTGTAGATAGCGTATGTCGTGGGAAAAAAATATCACTTCTGCACACAAAAACATCTGAAAGGAAATAATTCCTTCCGAGGCAAAGGCCTATATGGGAGTCCCAGCACAAAAAATTAAACCAGAAACACTCTTATAATTTATATATGAAATAATAAACTGAGGTAAACTGAGGTAAACTGATGTATTATTTACATTAATTAGTGAATGTTTGATTTAATTTGTTACTTAGTAGTAACGGTGCTTGTTTGGACTACAACTTACTAATTATGTGTTATTGATATTATTCAGAATCAGTCCTTTATAATTATACACTATTGGAATCGACTGTAGATTTCGGAGTCTGAGAAAATTAGAATCTCCTCAGGGTGGGCGGTCGTCTCCGTCACTCTTCGTTATCGTTTTATCGTTTGAAAGCAAACATCCAATGCTTCTACCTAAATCTTGTCATCTCAGTGAAGTCATAATGCGATCAATTTCATTGTGATTATCTCCATACGGGTCCTCGCACCACTCAAGCTATCATATCTCGTAAATTTTGGATTACCTCTGCACGCAGTCTCATTGTTCATCGAATTCGTAAGTGCATTCGTTGTACACTTATGCGTTCGCGAACCACACAACCAATAATGTCTGATTTGCCTGATTTTCGCGTTAATATATCACCTGTTTTCACGTATGTAGGAGTAGATTTCGCAGGGTCATTATTACAAAGGCCAGCCCTCTGAGAAATGCTAAAACATACAAGGGCTACTTATGTCTATTCATATGCTTAGCTGTTAAGGCTGTGCATTTGGAATTTGTTACTGCTTCAACTACAGAGGCTTTTCTAGCAGTATTCGACCGTTTCACGGCCAGAAGTGGTCTAGCATCGAATATGTACTCAGATAATGGTCTGAATTTTGTTGGTGCAGCTAAACTTCTCTCAGAAGTCTATAAGATGTTATCTGAAAATAACAATGAAATTCAGGATGCTCTTGCAAAACGCCTAGTAACAAGGCAAACAAAATTTCGGAGGCATTTGGGAGGCAAACATAAAATCAGCAAAATTCCTACTGAAAAATAAAATTGGTAACTCCTGTATGGCTTATGGGGAGTACTCTACATTATTTTGTCGTATTGAGTCTATTTTAAATAGTCGTCCACTATTAGAATCATCACCAGATCCGAATGAAGACATTCTTCTATTCTCGCCTGGACATTTTCTTACTCGGCGCCCTCTATTACAACCACTTGAAGTTCAACTGGATGATTCACCACCAGTTCATTTACGCTGGACTTGACTTCGTCAATTGATTCAAGGATTTTGGCGTATACCTTTCTGGAGTAAAAACTCTGATCCCCTTAAAAGTGGGTCAAATTGTAATTTTGAAAAATATCAACACTGTACCTACTCTGTGGCCTCTCGGGCGTATAGAACAAATACATCCTGGACTTGACAATGTAACTCGTGTAGCAAGTGTGCGTACCTCCACTGGACTGATTAAGCGACCTGTTAATCGCGTAATTATTCTACCAATTCATCAACTTTCTGTGTGTGTATATATATCCTAAACGGACTTATCATTAGGATATATTTCTTAGTTTTAGTGTTACGAATTTTATTGTGTCTTGTATGAACTTTTATTCACTTTTCATAGAATGAACCTTGGGTCATTCTAGGTGGGCGGTATGTTAAGGATTGTTATTTAAAATTTGATACGTATTCCCGCTCCTTCCTTTCCTAGCGCTATCACAAACTTAGTGCCACTTTAATGAACTATTACCAGCAGTGTGAACGTCAAGTGACGCTGTCTTCTTGTAGCGGAAGATGCGTCTACTCCAGCCAGTTGCTCTGCAATGAGCCCTGATACAACATGTCTCTATAAACTTCAACGTTACCGCCTTGCCGGTCCCACCTTTTAAAGGTAATTCCTTTTTCGCCCCACCCGGATGTAATGAGAAGGTTTTCGTGCGTCATATGGAGGCCGAAAGTGATTGTTTTCTGACCAGGCCGGTAAAAGTTTTACGGCCCTAGGGCTGTAAAGTAACCTTGAAGTCAGCTGATTCTGATTTGATGTGTACGTTTTTACAAAATAGTTTATGAAACGGAATCAGTTTATGCAACTAGGATTGGATAAAGTATTTTGCAAAATGATACTATCATTCTATTTGGATGAATGAAATACAAATTAGATATATTATAGACTATTCAAATTCGATTTTCAGAGTAGGATAGAACTTCTAACCTCAACTTCCGATTGTAAGCATTGTTGACATCCAGATTGTCCAAATTTCAAGTGCGCTAAAACAGCTGATCCAAAAAATTATCGTTATTTGTGTTTATTATTGAAGAATCAGAACATTCATAATAATATCATCTTATTGCCATTTAAAAGAATAAAAAAGTATAAACTCAACCTCCCACATAAAAACATAATTGAACATAATATTTTAGGTTGTTTAGACAAAGTGAATTCTACCCATCTCAAGTACTGCGTTTACCACTAAACCTGGTGGATAATTTTTGAACTACTTGAAACTACTAAAACCAACCAATTTTTTCGGACATGTTATTCATTATCAAAATTTGGGAACAGAATGGTTTGGGCCATGCCTATTGTTTTTTCCCGATCATATTCATAGGATTTGTAATTGTATTCACTGAAAATGAAAAAAAATACTTGGAGAATTTCCTGATATTCAGATTACCTCACATTTGCTAGAGCTATGACCTTCCAGTTTTGCTTTCGGAAGTGCCTAATAAACAAATATTCTCATATATTGAAATTGAATGTATATATATATATATTGTTTTATTTTTTTGTGTGGCGAAAAATAGCGTTCGCACCACGGGCAAAAATGTGTTTCCGGCTCTCAATCTTTTCTAGTCCGAGGCCTACGGCCTCGGACTTGAAAACCGATTTCGAGCCGGAAAAGTCTCATTTTCGGCCCTAGGTGCAAAATATACTATTGTTATCTCATGTACTATAAGCGTGAGACTTCGGTCCTCCAAAGTTGTCTGAATCTCGTAACCATAGTTACCATTCGTTTTTTTCTTGTGGGAAGTTATGCAGCTCAAGACAGTTGGATCTAGAGTACTGCTGAATTTCGGAGATTGCTCGATGGAGATTTTCATTCTCTTTCTTCAACACTTTAATCTCTGAATCCTGTGCTTCAATTCTTTGAAATCACATAGTCATTTGCACTTGTTCAAGTTTGAGCTGTTCCAGAATGCTTTCGAAGTTTATGTTCATGTCTCCGATCATTATTGCTAGTTGCCAAGGATGACTTCATCGGGCTTCAAATGAGGTTCGAGAGTCAGACTCTGTCTCTTTTCCTGAGTACAATTAGCACACCGCCATGTCTTACTGTTGGTTGAATATTTAATCTCCGCGACTTTCATGTTGACGCAACTAACACTCACTGCATTTAACTTCGACATCACTTCTAACTCTAAGAGACTTACTGCACACTTTGCTCGACATATTCATTTTTATAGTCTTCAGTTTAAAAAAAAAATATGAATCGAACTCCGATTATAAACAATAATTTCTATACGAGTAGAATGAAATAACCGTAATGGTTAGCAACACAGCTCTATCATTTACTGATAAAGGAGCGCCGATCAACCGCTTCGCTTGACTGCTCATCATCTACTCATTCAAATCTAAAATCAAATTTTAGTTTTTCAAGTGTTAGTAAACACTAATAGTGAATTCTACTCACATATTTACAACTTTGAACAAGGAAATGTGATCAGTCGTATTTTTAATGTACTCATTTATTCCATTTCTGTATAATTTATTTATTGGTATCTTTAAATGAGAATATATTTGAAACGGTTTGAGCTATCGACGTGCGGTTTTCACCATTAATTTTCTCTTGAAATTCTGTTGGATTTCAAGATTCAATTTGAATGCATAAGTCAAACATGTTCAACATCTCATTGATTCAAGAAAACTTGAGGATCAAGTTTTGAATCAACAAAACTTAATGATGGGTCCACACAAGGGTATATAGGAGGTTGCATTGATCCCATGGAGAACGTAGCTATGGTGTGACGTCATGCTCCGACCTCTCGGCTCGGCAGTCAAACACAAAAATGCCCAACTTTGAGCCTTCATAGCAAATAAAACATCACTACTACACAGATGTGACATCAACATTTTCAGCATTTTATCCACTTTGAATCTTACTACAATACAGTTTTTTTTAAATCCTATAAATGCTTCTAGCGGCACTATAGATTGACGCTTGACAAAGAAAAAATATTTTATGAGATGCTGTTTGTTAATCATAGCTGTGATGTATAGAGTGTGGTTCCTACTATTGCGATATAATAAAATATGCAACGTACAGATCACTCATAGCAATGCAAACTTCATTTTATGAAAGCAGCCAATCTATAGTGAGATTCATTTCAAACCATCAGCATTTCATATATAAATGCTTACCATTCAATCAATGCTGACAGTTTGAAGCAAATCTTACTGTCGCGATCGCGATAGTTTTTTGTTTTTTTATAGCTCTACATCCCATTGTGGGCTTTGGCCTCCTCCACAACATTCATCCAAACATTTCTATCCATTATAAATCCTCTCCATCCTCTATAACCCATCCTTATCAAATTATCCCTTATCTCATCTTCCCATCGTATTCTTGGTCTTCCTTGTTTTCTTCTCGAGTGAAGCTTCTCTTTAAGCGCTATTTTTGGAATTCTGGTTTCATCCATCCTATAAATATGTCCGAAACATCTTATTGTCTGTGCCTTTATGAAGCGTACTATACTACAGCCTTTTATTAATATTTCAAGTTCATCATTGTTTCTCCTTCTCCACTCTTCTCCTTCTTTAACTGGACCGTACCGCGATCGCGATAGTATTGCTGAGGTTGGTAGCGCTGGCTACCCTGCATGGTTTACTGAAAGAGTGCTCTGTTGAATATACAATTTTTAAATAGTTTGTTCTGATATTGATAAAGTAAGCTATGGCCAAGTGTATTAGTGATCAGTGAGTTACCTGAATTGTCTATCCAAACGATGTAAACCGGTGAGTTGAATGAATTACATGAGCGAAACACAACACACAATGCTTGGTTAGCTTTGAAATCCATTATTAGTTCCAGTTTTCACTTGTCAAATTTTACGTGAAGTCAACAAACTGTTTGTGTTAAACTGATAGTGTTTTGTCAGCAACCTGTACAACAGAGTTGAGGACCCGGTGCAATCAGCTGTTATTGCGGGCGCTTGTCTTATTGTTACCATAGCAACGAGTCAAAAACAATATTCCACTGTGAGCTGCTACTTGTCCTTGAAGATGTATGCGTGCGCACACTGACTGCTACCGTTCTGTCACTAGCCTGCAGCCGCGAAAGTGAAAGTCGATCGACGTGAGCATTATCAATATTCAGATAAGAAGCGGGATTTTGAGCGAGCCTTTTGAAAAACGTTTTCCACTGTCACGAGAAATAATAATTGACATTTTTCATTCTTATCCACCTGTTTTCTATAGCCTACCACTGTTCCTTCTCATTCCTTTCATTATTCAGGAGCTTCCGCAGATACCTTGCCTTGAATGCTCTCTTGGCACTCTTTGCCTGTCCTGCCCAATTTTTCCCCAATTTAATCAATAAAACAAAACGACTACTGTTTTGAATCAACTTCTCCAATATAAATAAAATAAAACTTCATTATGAATTGCGAAATAAAGAAATTTAAAACACAGAGAGGAGCTATCGCTATTGAGATTGATGGTTATAAGTTCAGGAAAGATCGAGCCATGGCGAATGGAAGAGTGTCGTTCAGATGCCTTAAAATCGGATGCTCAATGACGTTGAAGACTAACGCCGAGATGGAAAATGTATTAGAAACAAATGGGTCGCACAATCATAATGATTCAGTTTTGAATACTACGAGTGAAGATGGTGTGAATGACGTTTCCATCCGTGAACGAATGTCTTATGCTGCAGTCCTTTCTTCTCCACCTAGTTCTTCTCCAATGATGCGTGATATGGGAGTAAATACACCCAATGCCAGAACTGTGTCGCCAGGAGGTGAGACTAACATTCGTACTGTTGAGCTACTCCAGCAACGAGACGACTTAATTTATTTGTCAGCCAGTCATGAGATGCAGATTGAATCACTCAATCAAAAACTAAATTCGCAAGCGGAGTTTATTAATTCAATAACTTCGAAATTTGAAGAAAAAAATTTCCACCTTAAACGAAGGATTGAGTCCATGTCAGTGTCGATAGAAACATTGGAGTCGGACAATACTGCTCTGAGAAATGAATCTCTATCATCGAAAGGAGAAGCGGAGAAATGGAGGGAAATGTACGAGGAATTATTGAAATCTAAAACCGTTGATCCACCTTCTCAACGAAACTACAATCATATTATCATCGGAGAAGCGGAAACCGCCAAGGCCAGCGAGAAGAGTTTTTCCCGCCAAAATAGACATTCCAGATCGTTGCAGAGAGGAACAAATAGGCGAGTTGCTGTTTTCTCCGATAGTCAAGGTCGGGATTTCTCGAGATTTCTGTCTACACGTATGGACGAGGATACTGTGATCACTGGAAACGTGTACAGTGGTGCTCCAGTGCAACATATTGCCGAAATGATCAGCTCTGACAAGGATCTTGAGAAGTTCACAATGAAAGACTTTGTTGTTCTGCTGGGTGGAACTAATAATTATGATTCGCTGTCTTCTGAATTGGATGTAGACTTAGTTGTGAATACAGTTGAAAGAATTATTAGAAGTACAAACTCAACAAATCTAATATTGTGTACAATTCCATATAGATACGATCTGCATGAGAACAATATCGTCAATAGACTTATTAAGATAACTAATACTAAGATTAGGTATATAGCCCGCAGTTCCAAAACAATGCTGCTTGACTTATATTACTATAATCGCAGGTCCCACACACGTCAAGGGTTGCATCTGAATAGAGCCGGTAAAGTACATGCTTGTAGAGAGTTGTCTACTCTCATTTTGAGCAGAAATAGCAATCATGATGCTGTTCTTCCAGTTACGACCAATAGCACTAGCATTGTAGTCAATAAATCTATGCCATATGTAAGTAGAAATATTAAAGAAGTTTCGGGTAGATCTCAATTATTGGCGAAGAGCTTGAGCTTGAATTCGAGGGTAGATTGTAATAATAGTGTGTTGACTGTTGACAAAAATTTTTTGGATCAGACCAGGAGGAGGTATCTCAGTCTGTAGTAGAACTAATGGGTCCTGCTGTCATGAGTAACAGGGAAAATATCAAGCCAAGCCTCTGTGACCTGAAAATGTGCTTAATCAATGCTCAGAGTCTGAGAAATAAAATAAGTGAACTGGAGCATTTATGTTACTCTAGTAATATTGATATCCTATGTATTGTTGAGCATTGGCTACTTGATGGAGAAATAGAATTTTATGGCAAGTTAGGTGATTTGGATATTGTCAGTCATTTTTGTAGGAAAACCCCTTGGGGTGGAGCATCAGTCTACTTTAATAGCAGACTCTCCTTAACTGTAAATCCATTGGAATTAAGTGTTTTTGTGTTGAGGGTGTTGCAGAGTTTGCAGGTTTATCTGTTGCTGAATTATCACTGGTAGTGGTTGCTATGTATAGGCCTCCAGGTGGTGATGTTAACTTGTTTTTCAATAAGCTGGAACAATGCCTGACCTATTTACTATCAGCTGGCCTATTTCTTCTTGTTGGCACAGATCATAATTTCAATACAGTATACTCTCCCAATGAAATGAAGGACTTTATACATTTGATTCAGGGCTTTGGTATGCATAGCACAGTACAGGAGGCGACTAGGGGAAATGCATCTCTAGATTCTATCTTGACCAACCTCAAAAATGACAGCTACTCTGTTAATGTTAGTGGTAACCAGATATCAGATCACAAACATGTATTTATGGATGTCAAACTGGCATATCTGGATAATCTGCCTAGGATGAGTAAATCCTTCAAGTTTAGGACTATGAGTGAAAGTGCTACTATATTATTTGGTGCTGCATTGCAGTCCAACATTGGGGTATGGTTAAATATTGTAAGAGAATTACCAGGCAAGGAAATGTTTAATATTTTCTTTTTAAAGTTTAATGAATTATTCAACTCTTTTTTCCCACTCAAGTCAAAAAATGTGAACATAAAATATAGTAGAGCTCCAATGAAATTAGGTAGACCTAGCAGACCAAAAGTTGACTGGTACAGTCCCGAGATGGCCAGACTCAGAGATTTTATAATGATTGTATGTGACTTGGCCAAAATCAATCCCAACTTGATGAGCCTGTTGCGTAACCTTAGGCGCGAATATCGCTCAAAAATAAAAATTGCCAAACTAAATGCCAATGCCGAGTTTATTATTGAATCATCTAACCCAAGCAAAGCTGCATGGAGTCTAATAAATCAGCATAGATCTCCCTCAGAAATGAAAGATGATTCTTTTGCATCAGCTGACGAATTCAACAATTACTTTGTTAAATCAGTGGAAAAACTTGTTAATGAAATACAATTGAATTTAGATGATACTCCTATAAACCATACTCTGTTGCCTAGTGTTGTCTCTTCATTTAGTTGGAGTCCAGTAAGTGATCAGGATGTAATAGATGCAACCAAAAATTTGAAAAAAGGTAACACAAGAGATATATATGGAATGACACCTAATTTTATGAAACAAATAATGCCGATTCTCGCTCCCTTGCTGGCATTCTTGTTTAATACATGCATATCAGAAGGCATTTTTCCTGACCAGCTGAAACTCTCTAGAACAGTACCAATTTTCAAAAAGGGTGTACGAAATAATACTTCTAGCTATAGGCCCATTTCTATCATTCCTATGATTGCCAAAATATTCGAGTACATTTTATTTCACCAATTGTACAACTACCTTGAAAAGCATCATCATTTGGTATCAGCTCAGTTTGGTTTCAGGAAAAAAAAGTCAACGGTGTTGGCTGTTGAATCCCTTGTCCAGCATATTTTAAATCGTTTTGAAACCAGGGAATCTACCTGCGCCTTACTATGTGACTTATCGCGTGCATTTGAGTGCATTCCACATGATATTCTCCTCTTGAAGTTAAAGTATTATGGTCTTAAAGATGATGCGCTCAGGTTGACTGAATCCTATTTGGCAGATAGACAACAGATAGTGAGCTGGAACGGTGTTGACTCCCCACCACTGCCTGTTAGAAGGGGAGTTCCACAGGGTTCAGTTTTGGGGCCTTTACTTTTCATTGTTTCAATAAACGATCTGTTCTATTGTTTATCTGGTAGGGCTTTGATGTTTGCCGACGATACCACTATTTATGCATCCAGTTCCACAGTAGACCTTGCAAGAAACTCAGTTCTTGATCATTACAATAAAGCTAAAAAATGGTTCTCTATTAACAAACTTGTTTTAAATGAAACTAAAACACAGGAAATCACATTTTCATTAAACAATGCTAGCGGGACAGACAACCCAGTTAAACTACTGGGTTTCATGCTGGATTCTAAACTATTATGGGAACATCATGTTGAAATGATTTGCTCTAAGCTAAGCAGAAATATATTTCTATTGAGGAGACTAAAATGTGAGTTGCCTGATAATTATGTTAAACAAGCTTATTATGCTTTTTTCCATTCAATCCTGTCTTATGGTATCAGGTTATGGGGCCATTCCTCAGGTGTAAAAAAATATTAGTTTTACAGAAGAAAGCAGTCAGAATAATAAGCAATGCAGATTACCTAGATCATTGTAAACCTCTATTCAAGGAAAATTCAATATTAACAGTTTTCAATGAATTTCTGTATCAGTGCTTGAAAGAGATAAAATTGAGGGAAAATGTACTGACGGTTGCCAGTGATATTCACAATTATCCGACTAGGGCCAGTGGAGATCTGCATGTACCTAGGTGCAGACTCAGCAAATCTCTTTCGAGTTTTCCAATAGTGGGGATAAAATTTTTCAACCTTTTACCAGCCTCCTTCCGTACCCTTCCCCTGCCTGTATTCCTCAGACATTTAAGAAAATGGCTCATAGTAAATCCATTCTACTCTTTAGAGGAATTCAGGACAGTGGTAGGTAGATTAAATTATTAATGTCAACTATTACATGAAATAGTTAATTATAACGTAGCCCTATTATGGGTGAACTATTGAATGCTATTACTGTAATTGATATTGTTGTCTTTACTCATTTTAAGGATTTTTTATTATGTATTTTGACCTAATTATGATTTTATAATGCATTTTCCCATATTATGTGATCGTTGAAAATTTATAAACTATCAATTTATACTGTCTTTTAAGTCTGACACCAGACCTGAGCCAGCCAGGTCACTCGATATTATGATTATTATTATACTGTACCTTCCGGGTAATGGTCTTCCACCACGACGATTCTACCCTTGCACTGCTTGGCGTTGGCAATTATGGTGGCTTGATCAATGGGCTTGATGGTGAAGGGATCTATGACCCGAGCTCCAATGCCGGCAGATGCCAGCTGCTCGCTAGCAGCCAGGACTTCGTACAGTGTCACTCCTGCGCCAATCAACAACACCTCATCCTTCTGGCTGCTCTTCACAACCTTCGCCTTGCCGATCTATAACACATACATCTCATGGCCTTCAAACAACTTGTCAACACACATTGTAAGCTACACGCTACACCTACTATAAGTATTATCACATGCTGTAAATTATGTATAAATATTTATGTATTCGTGGTACAGTGATAGAGTGGACATTACTGTCCCAACTTCGCCACGTCAACAAATAAAAAAGAAACATTCTACTGTATAAACTCTAGTTATACAGTCCCTGTCCTGTAGCTTTACCTACCGATGAGGGCCACTACAGTTCAATACTACAAATTCAAAAACATCGAACATTTCTCAAAAGTTTCCAAGAAGCATAATCCTATAAAACTAATAATTAGGCACATTTCAGTTATTTCGAATTTTAACGTAAATTTACTCATTCAGTAGATAAATAGAATTCAATAAGAATCAGACTTGATTTGTAAGTAGTGTTCACTTTTCGTTTCCAACACAGTTTCCATCTCATATTAACCATGAAACTTTGCCAGCGCTTGTTGGATCAACGATTGGTCAACAATTCCTTGTGAACTAGTCACTTAAGTCTAGTTACTAGTTAGTTTCTATGTCTCTATCAAATGAATAAAAGTCGAGAAATTTTCATGACATGAAAAAATAGCCAATCGAGAAAAGTTTCTGTTTTTGATAATTTAGTGAATACATTGTGTATGAAATGTGAGGATTAATCTTAATTTATTTTTAAATTTACTTGAGACTAAGTCTTTTTGCAGAAATTCTGCAGAGCGTTACACATGACTACATGCGCGCGCTTCTACCATGCTAAGCAGGCGCTGAAGGAATAAGGAGTTCCAGAAGAGGAGCAAGATGACGAAAGTTTTGTAGGAAGCTTCCTCCTTCATTTATAGGGACGGTCGAACCTAATGCTTCTGCAAAAGCATGGATATCATCCGCGAACCATAATTGTCTACGTTTCAAAGACACGTGGGCAAAGCTAAAAGTTTACTACTGTACTATACATGCCATCACTCATGTAATGAGGTAAAGACAAGCAGGAGGTAAGACATAATTCAATCACAATAATAGGTTTGAAATTGTAAGAAGAGAGGTAAATAAAGTGGTGCACATGCGCTCTGCTTTTCTTTACGTTTTAAAACAGCTTACTAAACCGACAGGACAGCCTACGACAGAAATAAAAAAACTTTGAATGTAAAACTTTTTTTCTCTATTTTTTCAGATTATTATTTTTGGTTTTCATTTTTTATTACTTATGCTTACTTTAAAGAACTTTTTTCTGTTCAATGATGCTCCTGTAATGCGGGAGTGACCTTGTTATCAAGGTCATTTGCATGCAGTGTTTTATATCATACAATGTATTTTTCATTTCTATGATTATGTATCTATATTTCAATCATTACCTAATTCATCCACCAATACTTTCTCATATAAATTCACAAAGAGGGATCAGTTAGAAAATGGTGGTAGACTATTGACAGTGTGAAACGACCTTCAACTTAACATGTAGTGAAAAAGTTATTATTATTCATCATAACTAACCTATTGAATGATGTCTTCAAACTGATGAGTACAAAAATATGAAACAATGTGTACATTTCAATATTCATAGTTATTGTGATTCATTTACTATTAAATAAATCTGACAACATTGTTAAATTTATTAGAATAATCATTATTTTATTGGTGGATGAAATCATATTTTTGCCTTACATCATTAGAGGAGCTTGTAGATTGTTTGATAGCACTATTATAGGTTATAATAGCGAAGATTATGGTAAAGAACATGAATTTATACCAGTGTCACAAGCAAAAATCTATGAACATTTTTAATTAACAATTATTATTAACAAAAAAGAATTATCACATCTAAATAGGTTCTAAAATTGAAAATCTACCCATTTGATGAGATATTCAGGACGTAAATTCAAATTTTGTACTAAGCATGTGAGCCTTTTTATATAATTTTAATTAAAAAATCGTAATTTAAATTATTACTGGAGATATAAAACTATTTTAAAATGAATGCTGACATTTTATTAATTCTTTCATACAATAGCTACAATAATAAAAAAATCTTTCATGATAAACTCCGCATTACTTACTTAGACAAGTACCATATTTACATTATATTCTACTGTTTATTATGCTAAATTGAATGTAATCCATTTATAAAGGTACTTTACACAGAATATTAGTTATGCTATTCTTAGTAATTTGGAGAAATATTTTCCCAACATGTATTTCTGGATTTGATGTCTAATGAATGATTCCTAAACAAACTTGAGGAAATCGTGTTTCAGTTTATGTAGTATTGTGAATATTGAATTAGGAATAAAAAGTCATTGGCAAGTCTGGAATTTCATGCGAGCACAGTAACATAATTTATTCAAATAACATAAGGGGATTCACGGTCAAGTAGCATACAATATTTTTCGCCAGTAAGTAAGTAATATGCAATTGAGCAAACAACAAGTAACTGAATACGAAACTAAAACATATCCCATATTCAAAAGATCAAAACTTTAAAAAAGTTGTGAATAGAAACACCTGATTGAACTTCTTATTAATTGCCTATACCATTGGTAAAACAGGAGCCCTTTCGTAATGAATTAAAATACCATTTAAATACACAGAAACTGAAGGTGATCGGAAAATGATGACCTTCGGCAGTGGTATTCGGACTGATCTTGACTTTATGGGAAGCAAATCTAGCTAGATCAGCTGTTTTTATTTACAACTGTAAAACAGCATCTTTCTAACCTAGAAACAGACCCGGAATTATGTTTTCTGTGCAGTGTAGTAAAAAAGCCTTCTTATGAGATTCAAGCATAAAGTTTTACATGAAATTAAAATGAGAAGGGGATATTAATAAACAACCAATTACAATATCATACTCTTAGATTGAACGAAATGTACATAATGAAATGATTGAAGTTTCAGAGCTTCTAACTATTACTTGAAATTGTATACCTTACCTGGAACTTTTCATCATTCTTGTAGATGACAGCTGTGTTAGGCCTTGATGTACGAATGAAGCAGACTCCCTTTGTGTTGGCTGCAATTTCAACGGCTCGTTCTGTGCTCACTGCATCACACGGGTAGAAAACTGTCGATCCTGTAGATTAAAGAAAATTCCCATGAGACCTCCATATTTTCAGCTTTGTTGAACGTTAAACGTTATGAAACAATCCTTCCTACTTTATCCAATTTTCAATAAATGAAATTTTGATCAAATTTTTAGGACAGAAAGATATATTTAACATCTTATCAACATTTTACATCCAACTGTAGCTTACTTGAGTAATGATACTTGAGTATTTCTGCTGGTTACTCATTAAATAGCTCCAAAACTGACCTGGAATTGAACGGAACAAAGCAATATCCTCCAAAGCCATCTGACTTGGGCCATCCTCTCCAATACTGACTCCACAGTGAGATCCAACAAAGTTCACGTTGGTCTGAGAAATGGCTCCCATACGAATCTGCAAATTAAACAAATATAGTCTTCAGGATTGATGAAGTATGGTTTGTAGATTCTGTAGTTCTTGCACTATAAACTTGTCGGTATTCCAATTATACTTCTCATGTATTGATACAAAGTTACAAAATTTGAATATGAAAAGGCATCAACATCTTCATCTATATAATAAGAGAGAGTAGGGTTGTATTTGTTCGTGTGTTCGTTTGTTCGCATCAAAACATGTCAACTTGTGGATTGCATATCGGAAAAACGGGAATGATTTAGATCTCCAAATTTTGCACATAGATTCTAAAAATATCAAGTCCAAATTTCAATTTTCCTTCTAGATTTTTCATAATTAATGTTCAAATTTGTTTAAATTATGGGACATACGATTTCATACGGCGATTTCACATTCAAATCATATGATAAAATTAAAAAAAAAAAACAGCTGTTCTATTATTGCTTTCTACCTGCTTCAACTTAACCTCAATAATATTGTTTTTATAATTGTATTCATAAATATTTTTAATAATAAAATTGTTATTATAATTATTATTATTAAGATTATAATAGTATTATTTGATAATTATATTTTCATTTTCACAAACTCTGTATAATAATAAGGTGAATGTGAAACTGCTGCATCAAAGAAATTATCTCAAAAACATCTGTTTAGAAAAAACATAGTTTTGAAACTTCGTTTTTCTGATGCAATGTATAGGCCTACATGTGGCATGGATTATTAATTTTCAGCTAGAACAGTTTTTTGAGACAAAGTGCTAAATAAACGTATACAGTTTTATCAATGGTGTATCGGCAATATGAATACGCATGCAGTTAATAAATAAGGCTTTGAATAAAGGTGCTGATATTCTTACATAAATAAATTATTCTCTTCCATTTTTATTTATTTTACAGTCCCAAAATTATTCGAGACCTGATAGAATGATTGACTCACTGTACAGTCAGTCGAAAATTTTAATATTGAAATGAGGGGTATTTTGGCAAGCTGAACAAAAATAAGGTCCAATGCACCTTTTCGATATTTCTCCAAGTGAAAAATTAGTTTTGAGGGTTGTCAAAACTCCCCCTGAAAGGGAAACTATTCAACTTATCCTATCTTTTAAAATAACAATGATTTCTGCGTTGAATAACATGTTTCTTGCCAACAACAATCGAACTCTTTGTGAATTTAGATACAACCTACACTGTAGATTTATATAATTCTATCAATTAAATACATGGAAATTGAAGTATTTATTTCAGTCAGTTTATGGTTAGTTGATGAAATTGTTGATTAATTGTAGAGCGAACTGCACGGCGAATTGTAATGGAGGACTCTGATGGGCTGAAAAGTTCAGCGTTCGGAGTTCGGTACGGTTAACAGTTAAAACAGAGGCGAGCGGCACGGTGAACGGTTCGGAGTACGGTACGGCGAATGTTTAACAGTTGATTTTTAACTTTATGAAACATTTATGCTCATGTTCGCTGAAAGGCGCGATGTTCGGCGGAATGCACGGTTTGCTGCGCGGTTCGAGGTTCGGTTCAGCTTGTGTAGTCGCACCTTTAGATGATACAAGACATTTATACTGATCACAGATCAAAGCAACATAATAATCTATACCATAATAAAGGAAAGAACTGGCTTATACACGTATACATGTGTAGAGGATAGGAAAATTATTTTTTCCTACAGTTACCTTGAAAAGTGGCCATTGCTGCACTGATTACAGAACGCAAAGAATCACTTTTCCGCTCTAGTGCGGGAATAATTTTTTCTGCACTCCAGATTTGCAACATGGCAACGCAAAATACTTAGTAGGTTATATGGAGCAACAGTGCAGCAAAATCAAAATGAAGTTGGTAACAGTGACTGGGCTGCTATAGTGAGCAGAGGTGCAACGAAGCACAACGAGCACAGCATTAATTATATATTATAACCAAGGACATCGACAGCACAGTGCCACCACAGCACACACCACACAGCCGCCCCGCCATTCAAACACACATACATTAGTCAATTTGACAATAAATTAAGGTTTTTATCAATAATAAAATTACACAGAAAAACATTTGATGCATTTCAGGCAATTTTACCCATAATTACCCACTTTTTATATTCAATGGTAACTGTAGGAAAAATTTAATGTGAAATACGTGCGCAAAGTTCCTCTGCTACACTCAACAAACCATTCCGCCCTCGCCTACGGCTCGGGCGTAAACGTTTCTTTCGGTGCAGCAAACTGTCACTTTGCGCACTAGTTGCACAAATAACTATTGACGCATCATCACGTCTGAACTACTGGACTGATTTAGGCCTACTTGAAAAGTTGCATATAAATTCTTAATCAACCGAGGATTCTTATAGGCCTATTATCAATTCTTCTAGATTTCATTGAGTCAAGTTTTCAGTTTGTTGAGTTAAAAAATAGACCCTTGCGAAGCACGGGTTACCTGCTAGTTTATTATATTTATATGAATTAACTGTTCAAAACAAGGTCATGTACAATAATTTTTTACACAAAAAATGAAATAAAACTATAAAATCACATTGAAAAAGTATTGGTTATTGTTAGATCAATTGAAACGATCAGCCATCTTTATAATAATAACATCAAAGCTTGTCAACCAATGCTGACAGTGTGAAGGGAATCTAACTACAGTGAAAAAAAAAATGCTGGTAAACTTCAAGTTTACTTTTGTAAAACAGACAACTTTTAAACTATCAACATTTTTGCACACTTTTAGCTCTAGAATAAAACAATGATTAACTGTTTTTTCCCATATAAAAAGTGAATTGTCCAGTCAAGGAAAGGTTATAGAGGAAAAAGTTGAGAAGACATATTTTGACCCCGCAGTTTTGTTTAGGGTAGTAAGGAGGTGAACATATCAAAAGTCCCCATCCCACCCCTTGTGCTAAGGGCGTGGGGGTGGTTCAAAGGTACCATTTTGTGGTTTCTCGCATAAAACTCAAAAACTATGTATTTCAAGGACTTGACTGGCATATAACAAATTGAAGCTTACATAATTTCCTACAATATTCATTCCACAACTTTTTCCATATCTCCTCTAGTTTTCGAGATATCCGCTCTTGAAGGTGTGACATTTTTGAAAAGAACACGTTTGCCACCACTTTTTTCTATTTTTGCTCTTATAACTTTTTGAAAATCGACGGAGAAAATCCATGCTGATTATGAGCTTATAAGGCATTAAATTCTCTTCAATTTTGAGTATAATTTCACACTTCCACGAATCTCCCTACACTTTTTACAACAGCTTTAGTGTTGAGTGTGACATTTCCATTTGACAAAGGAACTTGGAAGGGATGTTTTAAACAAAATTTTTGACTTCGCAGCTTTGTTGAGACTAGTTAGGAGGAGAACATATCAAAAGTCCCCATTCCTAACTCATGTGCTAAGGGGATGAGGGTGGTTTAAGAGTTGCATTTTTCAACATTTTGCTTCCACGCTCATATCTTGAGAACAATGCGTTCAACCGACATAACTAACTACTCAAAAATGAAGCTTGATAAATTCTCTACACTTTTTGTTTTGAGAAATTTTGTGATATTCCCAAGAGTTCCCGAGATATTCGCTCTTGAAGGTGTGTAATTGTTAAAATAGAAGGTTTTTATCCAATGTTTTGCTCTTTCAGGGCTTATAATTCTCCAACAATGCATCATAAAAACTGATGCTAATCGTAGATTTGTGGAGTATTTAATTCTCTTTGAAATCATGTATTATTTCACTATTTCAAGTTTTCCTTTAATTGTTATGGCAGCTTCAATTTGGGGGGTGGAATTTTCACCCCCCACGCTCTTAGCACGATGGTTTGGGGTGGGGACTTTTGATATGTTTATCTCCTTACTACCCTAAACAGAACTGTCGCGTCAAAAATCGTCTTCCAATCACTTTCCTCTATACCCTTTTTTGAGCATTCATTGCCTGGACTAGAATGGAAGAAACAAGAATGCGCATAGTAGGAGTGTAAAATAAGAGGGGATTACCTGATCAAAGGCACGTGTGAAGAATGTGGCAAATGTTGATACAAAGGCGATTGTTCTATCTCTGCATGCAGCTCCGATTGCCACGCCGACCAGATTCTGTTCTGCGATAAAGCATTCGATGTGTCTTGAAGGGTCAACCTGCAACAATCAGCCAATCAACTATTTTTAGCCCCACAATAAGCGCCCTATAATAAGCGTCACCGGTATTCATTTCATTTTTCTCATTATGTAGATAACAATATTCGATTTTCATTTTCGAGACTTACCAGATCTCGAATTGAATGGGTTTCATTCAATATTCTACAACTTTTTACTAAAATATTTGTAACAATTTTTTTTTACATATCTTCTGTTGACAGACCAAAAGGTCAGCCAATGACGTCATGGAGTTTCTTTTACTTTCACATATTTCATGCATTTGAACTCAATTTCCTTCTGGTGGCAGTACCAAGTCATGATCAGGTATTTCGTGTGTATTTACATTTTGTACGCATTAAATAATTTACATTTTGTACGCATTAAATAATTTACATTTTGTACGCATTAAATAATTTACATTTTGTACCAATTTCTCTGGTTGCTTTTTTGTTATAGTTCACGTTAAAAATGACAAAGGAGAGAGATAAGAGAGTGTTGCCGATTTTCTGCCTTTCCACTACCTTCTATAGAGAATAGCTGATACCGGTATATCTGATGTAACATTAACTGTTCATTCTTGTTCAATATAATCAATTATAATTTATTCGTCAAAATATATTTTTCAATGATTAAATGATAAATTTTCATAATTGAGATGAAATATTTTGTTCTTTTTATATGGCGCTACAGCCCATGGTGAGCCTTGGCCTCCGCAACTATCAACCTCCACGCATCTCTATCATTGTTAATTATCATCTTAAATATTTTGTTAATTAATTATATTTCTTTGATGAAAAACTATCTGGAAACGTTGCGGAGTTAGAAAATGATAGGCTTTGTCAAATGATAAATAAGGAAAGCAACACCAATGTTAATCAAATACTGCCATTATAACGTGGCCTCACTATAGTATTGTATAATTGAAATTGAAATTGAATGATAAAACTAAAAAGCATAATATCAATTTATTTCTTCACAAGAAATCAGATCGGAAACAACAGGCTGTGTTGCAAAACTGTTTCTTTACATGGTAAATACGATTGGAGGAAGCTCCAAGGTTCAGACAACCTTGGTTGTTACTTATGGTAATGGATATTACTTATGGTAATGTCTTACATTACCATAAGCTCGTAATGTAATACGAGCTTATGGCTCGTATTACATTAGAATACCAGGCAGGGTAAGTAAGACACTAGGAAAGAGGTAAAACACTGTGTCACTCCCACAATCTTGGTGATCCGGCTGGTGTCTCACTCGGGACACCAAAATCTGGTGACTCGGCTATGTCCCCAGTCTAATAATCACCATGAGAATTCGCTCGGACACCACGATTGGGGGAGTGAGGCAGTAACTTGGTGCTTGCTACGGAACCGCGTCAAACTGGGCTGGCGACAAAGTGGGCCGATGACAAACTGGGCTGGTTTTCCAGCCCAGTTTGTCGTTGCATGCACCGCCAAACTTGCACTCTGAGGAATGCTGCCCAGTTTGACGGCGTGCAACTTTGTCGTCTGGTGACAAAATCTGAGTGCAAGTTTGGCGGTGCATGCACCGAGTGCACCGAGTCGGTGGTGTCCGAGCGAGTTCTCATGGTGATTAGACTGGGGACATAGCCGAGTCACCAGATTTTGGTGTCCCGAGTGAGACACCAGCCGGATCACCAAGATTGTGTGAGTGACACAGTGTTTTACCTCTTTCCTAGTGTCTTACTTACCCTGCCTGGTATTCAAATGTAATACTTGCACTCTCAAGAGTTTGTGTCTACTATCGATTATCAGATTAGATTAGATTTCTTTATTTATGTATGCTACAATATTTACTGGCTTATACACTAATTTACATTAAATGACGATAATGCTAGTTATTCAACGAATTTCACTAACTATAAATCTTATTGATTTATTACATGTTCAATGAAATATGCATAGTCGAAGTGTTATCAAGGGTATTCCAATTTGTATTCCATACAATTCAAAAGTCTTACAATACTGGAGAATCGCCAATAAAATTCATTCATGAAAATAATAAGAATCATCTTATAATAAGATTCACGACTGCTCCTAGGCAGTAAAATCAAATGTCTCTGTATTATAAGACCTTGTAGGTTTTATGAGAAAGGCGCCACTTTAGGTTGGATGACCATTGTTTCCAATATTTAATACTTCTTGCACCAACATACTACAGAGTAGATCTGGTAGACTTCATAAATGAGCTTCAAAGATACATTAAAACGGGCGAACATATAAGCTATTAAGCTACCTGAATTGTGAATATTGTTCCAAACAGGGAGGGATTGCAGAAACTAAAAAACGGAATTAGTCAAGGACTTCCGGCAAGTGATTAAGTTCTATGGATGTGTAGTCCATCTGACATGAGTCAATGTAATTTTCGTATTGTTATTTAGGACGTTGACTGATTTATTCTTTAGCGCTCTTTTACTCTTCTCTCTCACTCATTCTTTCTCTCTCTCTCTCTCACGCACACACACACACACACACACACACCAATGCTTGGGCACACACTTTACGCACTAAACGGGCTTTAGGGTTGTGTGGCAGAGAGGACCATGAGTCCTAACTCTGCCCTAATAAAGGCAATAAATCAATCAATCTCTCACTCACTCTCTCTCTCACTCTCTCCCTCCCTCTATTCTCTCTCTCTGTTTAAATCGAGGCTTTTGTCATCATTAATAAATGATACAATAGCAAAAGGTCATTATGATTGGTAGGGTTTGGTGCATTCATGCTCTCATTTCATGCATAGTTTCATCATTACTTCTCATCTTTTTTATTTAAAGTCTGTTCACAATGTTTTGTAATAGACCACCTTCATACTTTATTTCTTACCTATTTCATGTACCCTCTATTGTATTGTATTATGAAGTTTAAATTTTTCATTGTATACTTTCATGATAAGTTTCATTTCACATGGATGCAAATAACAACTTTTCTTTCCTCTAGTTTGCTAATGTAATCTAAAATAATTTTCATGACTTGATATGAATACTATATTATTTTCTTTGATATTTCTAATAGATTAATACTGATGCGAAACTGTTAAATAATTATTAATTTCTTAAGTTTGATTTATTATTGCCAATTTTTGTAAATGTTACCATAGGCAACAGCCTTGTAAGAAATGTCAATAAATATCTTATCTTATCACCCTCTCTCTCTCACACTCACACACACAGACACAAACCAATGCTTGTAAGAGGGGGTCATACGGGGAGGCACACACTTTCCGCACTAAACGGGCTCATCATGATTCAGTGCACCAATCAAGCTGAAATTTCATATGTATATTCGATAGTTATAAATGAATACCCCCATAACAAAAAAGAAATTAAATTTCATTTTTTTTCTCATAGGAATTTAACTGTCGAAATGGGCTCACTCAAATTCCGGCTATACGGGGTGATTACACACATGTCATGACGTAGGCGTAACCGTTAGGAGGGTGACCAATGCAATAGATGCAGGTATTTGAATTGTCTTCGGAATACAACGACGTTACCAATTCTACTAGTTCCTTCCACTTTCTAGAAGGGTAGTTTTGTATTGAAACTGACCAAAGTAAACGTCCCCATTCACTCTCAGAACTTCTACTCTCACATAGTTATGATCTTCAGTCTTCAGTGAGATATCGTTCTCTCACGAGTTAGTTTCTACATTTTATGTGAGTTGTTTATATTGGATAACATGAAAAATTAGGTTTTGAATCAAGCCTTCAGAGAAATTCATGCTTTCAACATTGATAACTTATATTAAAATAATAGCAGAAGAGAAAAAAAAGAACTTGGATTAGCATTGCTTGCTTATGTTGATTATTCATCCGGGGAAGTTTTGTAAGGAAAGACGCTCAGAGGCAGCAGTTGAAGCAATTTTTTACATGATTATTGTAGCTGGAATTTAGTAGAAACTTTGTGAAAATCGATGTTTTATTTACAACTTATACCCCTGCCATGTATAATTCTAAATATCTTGTCAAATTCACGAGAATAGTTGGTTAGCTTTGTGAAGTTCTAGAAGGTAGTAGCCTTATTTTATTATGTTTTACCATAGAAAAATATAACATTATTGTATTATTTATTATTCTATTTTAGATACAATCAAATTATTGGTCTCTGGTATTATTGACAAGGCAGACGTCTCCTGCTCAAAAACACAAAAACATTCTATGAAATAATCTCCATCCATTAAAATTACCATAGCGCAATACTTAAATTTTTCCAAAAAACGTAAACTGAGAAATAGAACAAGAGAAAATTTGATAACAGCAATGAATAGATTAGAAATAGTTCTTGTTTGAAATTGACTTTCAAATTTAATCAGAATCATCAATTTTTCACAAAATTTAAATAGAAATGCAACTGGTTATAATGAGATACATAAAGTCAGTATCTGTTGGAAAAAACGGGTTTGTGATCCTTGTATGTCATTGGACAAAGCAGATAACCTCATTCATTTTCTAATGCAGCAATGATGATAGATTGATGTAAGGTATGTAGAAGTATAATAAACCAGGCACCAGAATATTGAGTGTAATTCATGGGAACGTATAATTGAATCATGAAGAGATATATTTTCCTCTATTCTTTTATGCCGGCATTACTTGAATCAAAACTATTATTTATTTTAGAAGGCGGTGGAAAATGTTAACAAAACAAATGACAACAATAATGCTCTC
This sequence comes from Nilaparvata lugens, assembly GCF_014356525.2. Lineage (NCBI taxonomy): Eukaryota > Metazoa > Arthropoda > Insecta > Hemiptera > Delphacidae > Nilaparvata > Nilaparvata lugens. The sequence goes on from NC_052518.1 coordinate 33,233,459, forward strand.
CTATGAAATGCACTGATTGGAAAAAAGGAATCTATTTGATACAAAATCCTCTACTCATCAATTATCTACAATGCAACATCAAATCGAGCTCATTCCAATAAACAATAAGGGAGACATTACTTGTTGAGGAAAACGTTTTTTTCAGGAACAAATAAGTTTTTATGGAAACTTATTATTGGTAATGAGAGCTGAATTCACACTGACACTCAAACCGGCCGATGCCTAAGCGATAAATTGATGAGTAATAGATATTATAAAATTATAGAAACTATCCTGCCATCTGGCAGTCAATGAGCGAATGGATACAATTTCAAAGACATGCTTGTCACAAAATCGTCCATAAACATTGCCCCAAGAAGATGAGCTTTAGCATCAAGGAAACTTTTTCCCTCCTCTTGAATTGATTGATGAACAGTTCTGAGAGCTAGAAACGGTGACTCACTCAAACCGAAGACGACAGTTTTTAATTCAAAAATTTGTATGGGATCATTAGACGAAAATCTCCATAACAAACGCTGAAATTTTCGACATGATTCATCGACAAGAATCTGTCTGTACATCTGCTTTATATCAGCAGTAATGGCGATGGAAAACAACCGAAAATTAACTAATAAAACGAAAATATCAGTTTGCAACTTGGGTCCGACATGAAGTATGTCATTCAACGACACACCAGTAGTAGTTTTTGCGCCTGCATCAAAAACGATACGCAAAGGCGTCGACTGACTCTGAGTTTTGATTACAGCGCGATGAGGTATAAAATAACCACTCTTATCATTCTGATTTTCGACCAATCCCATGTGACCTTGCTCAAGATGGTCCAAGATTACATCATGATAGGCTAAACGCATGTTTGGATCCCGCATGAGTCGTTTCTCCAAACTGATGAGCCGGTGTTCTGACATAGTATATGAATCACCGAGACAATCAGGAGATTTAGAGAACGATAGTGAAACAACAAACCTCCCTGAGTCTTGTCGCCGAACGGTCGAAGTAAAGTTGTTCTCACATTCCAGTTCCTCCTCCGTGAGTTGTTTTCCTAAATCCGGAATGTTTTCAACTTCCCAAAATTTTCGAATTAAACTATCCAACGGTGACGTGAGACAAGTAGTCATCAGACATGTTGAATGTCCAAATGATTGAGATAAAATAGGAGCTCTACCCATTAAAATATAACCATAAACGCTTTCCAAAGCCGTCAAAAAATTTGAATCAATTTCCACTCGACCACTTTGAAAAATAGAGGGTACTAATTCAGCTCCTACAATAGCATAAATTTCGCTGGGGATAGATCTCATCAGCGAGTTGAAGACCAATCAAGTTTGATAATTTCGAATTATGATTTTACTACCTGGAAAATGTTCCATGATTTTTTCGACGACTAATGGTTCAATAGAAAACTTTGCATTAGAATCGAATCTGGATTGAAGCGTGACAAATGTGCACCCAGCAACTGATTGCGAATTTCTGCCGAAACCATTCACAACTAAATGGAAAGGGAAGAAAGACAAGTGTAATTTTCGACAAAGTTTACGAGTGATAAAATGACTCTGACTCGCTGAATCCACTAAGATTCTAATTTTGTGCAATCTACCTTTCTTATCAGGGACTTCAACTTGCGCGGTAGATAGGAGGACACTATACTGAGATACATTCGAGTCTATTGAACAACAGTTGATAGTATTATTTTCTACTATTTTTGCCTCCGAATTTGGAACAGATCCAAAATGTAAAACTGAATTATGTTTTTGATGACATTGATTGCAATAATTAGCAAACGTACAAGCTGTACTACGGTGAGATGGCGAAAAACATTTCAAGCAACAACCCTTCTCCTTCACAAAACGGAAGCGATCCCAAGGCGATAACTGAAGAAACTGGCGACAATCAATTAATTTGTGATTTGTCAATGAGTATTTCAGACACTCCAACAGCTTTGTAGGTGCCTTGGTCTCTTGCGAATTCGATTGAACGACTAGAACATTAGATTTTGCGATTTGTTTCACTACTGGCTTACATGACTTAGAAAATCCTTCATAAGGCAACAATTTTATTTGTTTTTCTTTAAATGACACAAAATCAGCATATGTAGGATCATCATTGGCATGTAGTGAAGTTTCAAATGCTTTCCAAGAAACAGGGTCCAATATTTTCAAAGCTTGAAACAGGAATATAGTATCAGATACATCTTCACCACGTAAGCGTTTCAAGGATGTAATAGAACTACAGAATTGATCCAATATTGAAACTAAACCAGCACGAGACTCAGATCTAAGACTATTGAATTCGAAAATTTGTTCCAAATAAGCATTAGTCTGAGAGCGGGGATCATTAAACCGCTTAACCAACGATTGCCAAATAACTTCATAATTATTAGCAATGGGTGGCAAATGACGAGCAACATAAGCAGCTTCTCCATTCAGCTTACTTACAAGATGTTGCACCTTGTGTTGATCTGAAATCGATTTGTTATCATGGATCATGCATTTGAACATTTCATAAAATACAGACCATTTCGATTGATCTCCCACAAACACAGGAATTTCGATTTTCGGTAAAAGATTTGTAGAATCATTAGTCATTGCAGGTTGAATAGGGTTAGATGCAGGCACGACTTCACTACGTTTATTCAATTCCCTAGCAACAGCCTCAATATATTCATACATTTAGATATGTGAATTACTAAATTTCGGTACAAATTCGGGATCATTTTCCATTTCAAGTTCCTGTATTTCCAACTCAGTTGCCTCATATTGGATAATACTTGTTAAAGTGGGACTATAAAGAATTAGAAACTGCTTAGCACTTGCATCTTCTTTCAACGTCCTTTTAGACAAATCATCAAAGTACGTTGAATTCGTGTAAAATATTGTTCAAGTTTAGCTCGCTTGAGCTTCAACTTTCTGTCACTCATGATTGGATAATATTTAATTCTTTTCATTAATCATAATGAGATTATGATAACAAGAATGAACGATTTCGAACGTGAACGAAATGATAATCATAGTATAACGATTGTACAGAGAAATCACAAATACAAAGTAGGAATAAGCGATAATTTTATCTGCAGTGCTGAACAATGAGTTTCTGTTGAGCAAGCAGATAAGCACTGCTGCTTTGCAAGCAGTTACAACACAAATGCACAGTCTGCAACGCAACCACTAGCATAATAACGATTCATATTTCGAAATCAATTTTACAGTGCAAATTGAATTGAATATATTGAAAAATGAATGCCAAAACAAATGTATTTTAAAAGAAAAATTAGACGATGCGGTCCGGTTGACCAGAATGGTACGTAAATACTGGTTCTTTAAATTTAAATAGTTCAAAATACAAGCTTTAATTACTCTTATGTGGACTGTATAAAACGAATCGAATCTTTGTGCTGGATAATATATCCATTCAGAAAAACCATATACATAGAACATATAGAAAATCAGAAAAGGTACTCACCAAATCCCAAGTCCAATATGTCTTGAATCGAATTGTTTGCCTACTTCTATTTGAGGCAGTCAATGAGCAAATGAATACAATTTCAAATGGTCTCAACAATATCAATCTTCAACTGCATTAATCAGTTTTAGGATTCAAGTAAGTTATAATAATTGTTATTGATTACTGACTTATATTTATTGAGAGTTCACTTGGAATGTTAACATTGGATTTCGTCAATTCTATGTATTTTAGAATAAATTTCTCAATTTGACAATAGCCTACAACTAATCCGAATAAAATGGAGTTTGCATAAAATACTCTAGAAATGATCTATTTTTATAATAGACAACTCCTGATACATAACACTATTATTATATCAAGTTCTACAGTTATAATAGAGTGTGAAGTTTTCTTGTTCCTCGAGAATTATTGAAGAGTCTCGTTTTTATTATTTTAATTACAATTGTATGTTCATTCATAATTTTACATCTATCAATACTGAGGGTTCCTCTTATGTCAACTCTTCCCTATGTTTTCCCTCTTATACATAATTATTATTTATTTCAATTAAAAACTCTCAGTAATATAACTTTATTACAATCTACATCTACATTTACTACAAAGTGAAACATCTGAAACTGTGGAAATTCCATACTCATTCCTTACAACAATATTTCATCAGTGTTTTCACAATTATTTGAAAAAACTTATATTAAAATGTACAGTGAACCATATCAATTATTTTGTAATTGTTTAAGGAAGCAATAAACGGGTTATTTATTTATTTATTGAAGCTCTATCAGTCAGTGATTCTGTTGTCCCTGGAGTCACTCAGTCACAGCCTAGAATGAACAACTTTCAATCTTAGCTGCAATATTGTCAATTGATTGTTTCAAAATTGGTGTTTGGAGAGAGATTTCTACATTATATTCTCAGCACCAGAAAGTCACATTTGCCTAGTTCATTCAATAATGAATGGAAATTCATCAGAAATGAAGATTGAATATTTTTGTTTGCTAGTTGGAATCAATTTTAGAAGCTTTTGGAGTTGAAAATTTGAGTTTAGCAGCCTATGACACATTTCAGATCATGTAAGCAGAACATCATCATATTATTCTGTTGGAGTAGGCATGTAGATTGTGATAAAAATCTTATCAACTAGGTACATTAATTTGAAGATAACCCAGAAAGTTTTGCAAAGTCTTCGTCCTCAATATATTTTATACATATTTTTGAACTGCCTTGGAGCCCTAAGAAGAGTTATCACGCGATGTGAAGAAATGGTTGGTTCAAATTATCAAATCAGGGGGCCCCCTCCTTGTTATAATTATTTATAATTTATCATGTATAATGTACCTATTCTTCAGCAAATATGAAGAGTACTTTGTCTTCATAATCTCAGCATGTATCTGTATGTTAAACACCTATGTATACACTAATCACATCAGGACTTGGGCATGGTTTAAAAGTAGCCCAGTTTGGCGGCGTGCAACTTTGTCGTTTGGTGACAAAATCTCGGGAGTGCCAGTTTGTCAATGCGTGCACCGCAAAAACTTGCACTCTAAGGAATGCAGCCCAGTTTGACGGCGTACAACTTTGCCGCATGGTGACAAAATCTGAGGAATGCCAATTTGTCGTTGCATGCACCGCCAAACTTGCAATCTAAGGAATGCAGCTCAGTTTGACGGCGTGCAACTTTGGCGGTAGCCCACTTTGTCGTCAGCCCAGTTTGTCATCGTCCCCTTGCTACCAGCTATAAGTGCGTTCAAGAAACGAGAATAGGCCACTAATGAGGGTAATGAGGCGGAATCAGAGAGCAATAGAGTATGGTAGTCGAGAGTTGGAGAATGAGCCTTCTTGAGCCTTTATTGAACAATACCCCACAGTGGACAGGTAGCGCGGCTCCGTCTCCTTTCCATAACCCGTTATCCTTCATTTCTGGTGTATCATTGGTGTCCTAATGTAATAAGAGCCTGAAACTCCATAAATTTCATTCATCGATACTCATTTCAATAATTAATTAATACTTTAAAATTTTGTCTTGAAAAATGAATATTTTTTATGAATACTGAAGTACACCCACTGAAGCGTGGGCGTGGATGAGATGATAAAGTAATCATGCTTCATATCTGTGAAATAAATTTGAATTTGAGAAATGTTGTAATTTGAATTCGAAATAAATAACATTTAAAAAGAAGTGAGATATTTGGATTTAAAATCTAGATAATTTGAAAAATTAACTTTTAAAATAGTGTGTACCTAGTTGTTTAAAGAGAGCATACCTTCTTGATCTTATCGGAGAAGGTGGAGTTTTTGGTGTCACCGTCCAGAGCGATAACACGGCTATGGTTTGCAGCGAGCTTGGCAAGGGCCGTTCCGTAAGCAAAGCGAGTAGCTATTTGTTCTCCAAGTTTATACTCAGGGGGTGAGGAAAGAGTCACATTATAGATATCGACTTTTGGTGCATCCTCAATAACTGCCTTCTGTGGGTGCAGCTGCAAATTCCCCTTGTTCTTAATCAGCGATTCCAGGTGCTGAAAAACAAACCATTCGATTCATATTCATTTCACATAATTTACTGGTACAACAATTCTATAAACATCGGATCTTGTCATTTCAATTATAATTGTCATATGCTTATTGAACTATTGAAATTAGGTCATCCATTTAGGAACTTCCTGTAAAATATAATGAAGCTTTGACATGAAAATAGTAAGTTACAGAAGAAAATAATGTATGATTGAGCACGAATGAGTAAATAGCATACAATGATATGGAAAATGAAATTACATTAATCAATGAAGAAATCGTGTTCAAAAAAGAAAACTTAGACTGAAGGAATAAAGTCATTAAAGTGTTATTATTTTACCTGAATGACTCCAGCTGACTTGTCTCCAAGAGCCTTTCCATGCCAATCTTCCAGATCTTCAATATTAGGGAAGTGCTTTCCCTTGAATGTTTTGCAGATCACAGCAGTTGGTTTGTCTTTTGTATTTGCGGCCGCGTGGAATGCCTGAAGTATCAACAATATCATTACTTTCATCAAAATGTAAATGTTAGTCATTAAATGCATATATATATCAAGTTTCGTTTTGCAATCGTGATATTTTTCATAATTGAATGTTATTAATGATTGTAATAATAAATCAGCCTTGACCTAGGGTGGATGTATGTTTTTAACGAATGTATAATGTATCACATTAAGTAATTAGAAGAAAGTAAGAGTGCATTACATTGATTAAAATAAAACGGAAAATTTCAGACTTGGCAATCAGAGAAAGTGCAATTGTTTTAGAGTAGCATACCGTTTTTAAAATAGTTTTTCACTATTAAACATATAAAAAGTATTTCACAAATAAAACCTATTTTAGAATAGTTTAATGATAATAATAAGCTTGGAGAATGTTGACTCGAAAGAAATTCATCCTTTTCTGTCACGTCACACTAACTTTTCAAGTTTTCAACAACTTGAATTACTTAAATCCAATTTCAATCAAATAATGAAACAAAATCAAATTTTGGATCGCACCAACTCAAATAAAATTTACTATTATTTCATAAACAATACAAAACACCAATTATCAATGAGATTTTCTTGAGATGAATTACACAACCTACAAGTACACAACCATCTATATATCGTATGTAATCAAGTTTTTTCATAAATATAAGACTGTGACAATTTAATATCGAATCACATCACCTTTACAAATTCACGGCAAGTTAATAAAATAAATTTTCTTGGTCTTTTCAAAATCCTTTGATTCAATAGGCATAGGGTATTATTATTATTATTATTATTATTATTATTATTATTATTATTATTATTTCAAAGAAGATTTGAAATATAAAATATTTCTATGATACGGACGTACGAGAAGAGCTTGACGAATGGTAAGATTAGAAATATTCTTATGAGTTATCGGCGATCAAACTTAATCAACCATTAGAGTTTGACTATCAAACTTTCAAAACGACAATCAAACTGCATTCGACCGTTTAAGATTGACGATTCATTGACGATTTGAACTTCAATTGAACGTTAAAGATTTCACTCTGAACGTGATCAAAATTTGATTGCCAGTTACAGCTTGACAATGAAAGTCGACAGTTAAGCCGGTTGCTGATTAGGACGCCATGCTGGGACACCAAGGGGCCAGGCATTGATTGTTATTTACTTAACATATTGTGTACAAATACTTGACATGAGGAAAAGTGGAGCAGGCCTTTGTCCAAAACTGTCCCAGTTATTGTGCTGATTACACAAGTAATATTACCTTACACAACTCCTCGACATCATGACCATCAACCACAATGGCGTTGAAACCGAAAGATTCGGCTCTCTTCCTGTAGACCTCCATGTCATGCTGCAGAGAAGTTGGCTCACTCTGACCCAGGCGGTTCACATCAAATATGGCCACCAAGTTGTCCAGCTTGTAGTAGCTAGCAAAGTGCATCGCCTCCCAGATCGAACCTTCGGCCGATTCGCCGTCTCCGATCAAACAGTATACTCTGCAATCAGTGAAGTGCATACTGCTGTAGTGAGTGCATTTCATAGGAATCCTATAGTATTCACCTATAATAGGCTGTCATTACGGTACGCTGATAATATAGGTCATAATATACGTACGCTATAATATTCTATTATATTTTTACATGACGTACACATACGTGAAATATCGCGTCTGAAAGTTTTTTGTAGAAAGTGCTTCAAAACTTCGCAAGCAAAACGTCTATAATCGGTGTTTTCAGCGTTTTTCTATGTAATGTGTCAGTCAACTGAAAAGGGCCTGAAATTCGGTATTTGACTATTTGACGGGAGGAAGCAAGCTCAAATGAAGAATGCAGGTGAGCGAAGCGAGCCTGCCGGCTGTTTTGTGATAATTTCAGTGATCAAATATTCCAACTTTGAGCAGTTCTTTGAGCAGCAACTTTTGAGCAGCAGGTGTTCTATATGATTGTTCCATTCCAAGAGAACTGGTCTATTATAACATCTAAAGTAAGTGTACCTCAAGTAATACCTGAAGTTCCTGTTCTGATCATTTGTTCTGTTAATCAAGAATGTATTATGTATCTGATTAGGATAGCAACTCCTATTTGTATGAGTACTTGCTCAAGAACAAATAATACAACGATTTGATTAATATGTCCAAACATAAAAATAATAGATTCTTATAATAGCCTACATGTAATTAGCCTTGTCAGTAATTAGCCTACAATAGTACCTGTAAGAAGCCTTGTCGTAGTACTTTCCAACATAGGCCATTCCACAAGATACAGAGAGACCCTGTCCCAGGGAGCCAGTGCCCACATCGATGAAATTGAGGCGAGGGGTGGGGTGACCCTCCAAGTCACTGTCCACCTTCCTCAGGTTCAGCAGTTCATTGACTGGGAACAGACCGGCTTCAGCCCATGCTGGAAACATCAACACAAATTACAATCACACAACTAAAATAAGCAAACATATTCAAATTGAAAATTTCAAACCGCATACAATTCAAATATATCGATTAATTCACGCACAAAAACCACTCAAATCATTAGTTTGAATAGAAAACAAATGAAATAGTTTAGCCGCTCAAAAACAAAAATGATTAAAAGACAGAAAATGCAATAGCATTTCTCATTAGTTCAAGTCTGTGTGGAGGAATACTTAGTCTCTAAATTAAAAAATTAATTGACAAACTAAAGATAATGATTCTTAATGGCAAAATTAATACGATTTGAAAAGAACCACATACCATAAACGTACCGCTAAATCATGGTAAACTATGCTATAATATGGTATAAACTACATACTTATGATAAATTATAATGTATCTTTACAATATGATTGATTACGTTTTTTAAATGTTTCATAATAATTTTGTTTGCATTGATATGACTATATTGATAAGTTTAGCTTAATATGACTATTATGCCCGATTTCTTAGAGGTTCGTTAAATCGATCTGTATCTACCGATTCATTAAATTCACCTGTCCGATGAGTTTCTGAGATTTATTTATAGAATAATTGAGAAACGAAATTTTGATGTTTATCGATAAGATAATTTTAATGGAGTGATATTATTCATTACAACTACAAAACCATTAATCTTTTAATTCATTGTGTTTGTGCGGTGCATCTACAGTTTTTATTATTATTATAATTTTACAGCTCTGAATTAATCTAGCAATCCTATTGTATATAATTGGTTATGTTTGATCAATTGTTTCAGAATTTCGCCTTCTATTACGATCTAGTATTTGTGTGTGTTTGAATTTGAACTAACCTGCGTATAAAATGGGAGCAGCATGTCCCTTGGACAGAATAAATCTGTCGTTGGAAGCGTGTTTGGGGCTGGACAGCTTGTAGCGCATTGTGTGGAAGAACAACACTGACATAATCTCTGCCATGGATGCACATGATGTCGGATGTCTGTTGAACGAAAATATGTTATGTTATGTTATGTTATATACAGCATTAGCACTTCTTAGTTCAATTAATTATTGCCCATCTATTTTAGTCAGCTTCACTTCAGACTGCCAGTATTCCTTGTGAATAACATTGATGCCCATTCAACCAAAACTGACACTAAGAAGTGAATCTCACACTATCACAGAGAAAATACTACGATAGCTCTATAGCTTTACATTATCTTAGCAATTGGATTTAAGTAATTGTTATATACGATAATGTTCCTTGCATCTAGGAAATAAATTGATCAGTTCAGTAAATGTAATGAGTAGACTATATTATTGACGGGTTGAACCGATTATTATATACAGAAATAAATGAATACAAGATCGCTTTTCAACAAAATTATAAGAATACATTTCTAAAGAGCCACAATAATAACGTGATCAACAAAAAGTAATAAATGAGATAAAAAAGTTTCATTTCAGTTTGACAGTAGTGCAATTACAATTGGAAAGTTTCCTGAAGTAAAATGTTTAAAATGGATAGGAACTAACTACCCACTTTAAAAGAAAGTAACCACTTCAAAAGAAAGTAAGTATATAATTCAATGCTCAAGGAATATACTAAATCCACCTATATAAAATAAACTTACTATACTAGGTCTATAATATTCTAACCACAGCACGAGATTAGTAGTTCAATTGAAAGGAGACATTTCGAATTCAATATGTGATAATTTAACGCTATTGCCCAAGCTGATTTGGTCAAAAGTAGATGCAACAGAGTACCGTAATAAGTTATCGCGGAGCAGCTGTGATGTTATCTTGTCACCCGATAGTAGTGAAGCCGCAGAAAAGATTATCAATATCGTTTATGAAGCAGCGGGTAACAATGCAAGAATTTCTAAGAGAGAAAATAAACATGCGAAACAGATATGGTTTGATTGGGAATGTGATAAAGCGAAAAAAAGAAGTTTTGCCTGTCTTAGACTTTTTAGGAGGGTGAATAGTCAACAAGCTAGACAAATCTATGCAGAGGAAAACAAAAAGTACATTCAGTTGTGTAAAACTAGAAAAGCCGAGTATTATGATAATATTAGAAAATGCTTAGAAAATGTGCGCGACTCGAAACAGTTTTGGGACTCGGTGAAAAAGTTTAAAAGAACATCCTTCAAGTGTACAGGCCAGATAGATATTGGAAGCTGGGTCAAACATTTTAAAAACTTACTTTCCGTTGAAGTTGAGGCAGATAAAATAGCATATGCCATACCGTTCATAGAGGACGAAAAACTAGATGCAAAAATAACGAAATAAGAACTGAATTTGGTATTGAAAAAGGCAAAATGTAATAAAGCTCCGGGCACTGACGGCATACCGGCAGAATTTTTCAAATCAGCTCCAGATCAATTCTTAAATTTGCTGCTCAATTTTTATAATTATATTTATGATACAGGATTGGTGCCTGACAATTTTTCGGAAGCGGTTATCTTCCCAATTCATAAAAAAGGTGATTTGAATGAAGTTGCTAATTACAGAGGCATACAATTCATCAATGCATTTGTAAAAATTTTCGCAGGAATTTTTCTGAATAGATTAAACGAATGGGTAGAGAAAAATGAAGTAATAAATGAGGAACAGGCGGGATTTAGAAAAGGATACAGTACAGTGGATAATATATTCAGTTTATACAGCATCATCAATTTGAAACTGAGGAGAAGGAAAGATAGAGTTTATTGTTTGTATGTTGACTTCAAGGCCGCTTTCGATAAAGTAGATCGTAATGCTTTAATTTATAAGTTGTTTCAGATTGGGTTGTCTAGCAAATTTGTGAGAATTGTCCAGAAATTATATGAGAATACACGGGCGTTTGTTTGGTGTAAAAATAGTCAAAATAAGAAGGATGGGCTGAGTAATGCATTCTATACAGAGAACGGATTAAATCAAGGCTGCTTGTTGTCCCCGATTTTATTCATCCTGTTTATTAATGATATTTTTGATAATATGGAAGAAGGGATATGGATGGACGAGTTGAATATTAAAGGACTTATGTATGCCGATGATTTGATTCTGATTGCATCCACGCCGAAAGCATTACAACAAATGATAATATGTTTGAAACATTACTGTGAGACGTGGGGACTTACAATCAATACCGACAAAACTAAGATAATGGTGATGAGAAGGGGAGGGAGACTGGCCCATCATGAGAGGTGGTACTGGGGAGAAGAGCGGATCGGAGTTGTAAACAAGTACAAATATCTAGGCGTAACATTCACTCCTCAGTTGGCGTTCAGTGAGCATGTCAGAGAGAGAGTGTAGGTGGCAAAGTTTGCATTGAATAATGTGTGGAATAGTTTTGTGGCCCAAAATGAAATAAACATCGAGAGTAAGTGGGTAATTTTTGATGCGGTTGTAAGAGCTCTTGTGAGCTATGGTGGTCAGGTGTGGGGATATAAGCAATTTGAAGAAATAGAACGGTTACATAGAGCCTTTATCAAGAAATTATTTTCGTTACCGCAATCAACACCCAATTATATCATCTATTTGGAAGTCAATAAGTATAATTTGCACCATTATTTATTTGAGATGCATTACAGCTATATTATAAGAACCCTTTCTTTGCGACCAAACAGGCTGCCACGAAAACTTGCACAGAAAATGTTTGAACAGAAAGTAGGATGGTATAAAGTGTGGAAAGAGCAGGCTGAAAAATATAACATTGAATTGCCAAGATGGGAGGAAGGAATGCGGTATGTACTAAGGCAAAGTTTGAATAATATTAATGAATGTATAAAAAACGAATGTAGAGAGAAATGGAGAGAAAGAGCAAGGCAATCTGTAAATTATACTGTCTATTCACGTTTGAAGCCAATCACCGAACACAATAATTATATAGGAGCCAATCTCACCCGCAATGAGAAGGGGAGGTCTATGGTACTTGAATAGTAGTGTGGGAAGAGAGGGAATTCAGACCATATGTACGTTATGCAATAGGAGGGAAAGGGAGGATACAATGCATTTTATCGGAAGGTGTCCAGTACTAGCAGAGATAAGAGGAGTGCATTAAGGCGATAGAGAGCTATCAGAGGATCAGGTGGTAGGGTTTTTGAATGGTAGTGATTGGAGGGCGCTGATAGGTTTTGTGAGGAATGCTTGGGCTTACAGAAAAATGCTAATACAGGAATATAATACTTGATGGTCTCACTGCTTTTCTTTTTTACTCCTGCATATGTAGTATAATGTAATTTCATATGTAATACTTTTGTTGCCATGATCTCTTTGGTTGATTGATTCCAAAATTGTTTAAAATTTGGAATTTTTCAAATTGGATAAAATTCAATTTCAAATACTTGCATGTAAATTTTAAATCAATAAAATAGCTCAACTTGGCAGACGACCAACAGGTGTCATGTCATAATATATATATTTGTGTAATCATCAAATTAGTATTGATGATACGGACTTGTTGAATTAATTGAACAAAGAACATCACTAGACGATACGTGAAGGAAAACCACAACGCAGCAAATAGAAATACTATTTCCTACCTACCTAGCGAAATGCCCGAGAGAAAATACCCAGAACTACAGTAAAATCAAGACGAGCAGTTACATATTCATGGTCCACATTATTTGAATATTGAGAACATGTGTTTATAGCTACTGCTGTAAAAATTATAAGTCGCCTACATGAATCATGTATTGATAGAGATAGATGTAGTAATCTGCTGAAAATGTTTCAACATGAAGGAAAGATTACAAAGATGGGTTTGCAGATTGATCAATGATTGAATAAAATCATTTAATATTATTTACATTATGAATGAAACCCGTAGGAAGTGAGTAATACGATTTTGGGAAGTTTTTAACATACATAACGTCCACAATTCGTAGGCTGAATTTTTATCTATGAAATAAGTTATGGGGTTTGAATTTCTCTTACTTTTGAAAAAAGTAATGGATTTGAAGAATTTTAAAAATTCTTCGTTTTTTTACATCTGTTCGATATTGATTAGACTACTCCTCAGTTTTCATTCCTCTATCAATATTGATTGACTTCTCAGTTTTCATTTCTCTATCAAGATCTTGATCACAAAGTCAACTGCGGTACGCATGTACTGCAAATATACCACATTATTTGGAATAATAGATATGCTTTTTATTTGTTGACATGGCGAATTTTGGACAGTAATATCCACTCTACCACTTAATCGAAAATGGATTTAAATAAAGACAGAATGAAAAAGTCCATTCCTTAAACATTAAAAGTATTATTTCATAATAATATGATATAAGTAACCTATCATAGATCTGTACAAAAATTAAGATAAATTATGCGTTTGAGAGGAGTGATCTTTCAGATATCATCGCGTGCAATACTAAAAAAGAGACGCGTGTAACAGAGGGCTAAATCCCATTTTCTATGAAATAAGATTAAATTTCAACAGTGAAAGGTTTCCAATAGGTACCCATCGTAGAGTTATGATCGACTAGATACATTTCTGCTATTTGCCCAATTCGAATTAACAACGATTATTAAATTTAGAGCAAATATTAGTATTATTTTAACAAAACAGTAAGATACCGGTTCACCCGTTTACAATAAAATGATATTTTGAAGGTATTTTTAACTATTCCTTGAAATGCAAAAAGGGTTAATAGTAACCTCAGACCATTATATTTTCTGTTGTTACCTTGACTGCAGTAAACTTGTAGATCTGGGATTTTCTGTATTCTCTAACTAGTCTATAACTTCCTGCACGTGATTTATACTCTTTCCAAATTGGCATGAGCGCTAAAAGATTAAGCCGACCCTCGCTCCCTCACGCGCAGGCCATTGATATATATTATGTATTATATTACGTAGTATACAGGTAAGCAGACAGTCTCTTTACTCACACACACAAAAGGAGACTGCGCTTGGCTTGTGTGTGTGAGTAGTAGGAGGGTTGGCCTAATACTTCAGAGCTCATGCCAATTTGGACAGAGTATAGAAGCTGTAAGTCGGTCAGAAGTGGGTGGAAAAATCCCTTGGGGTAACGCGTAGCCCCTGTTTTTAGTGTATAGTTGATTCAATTGGGCTTCGCTCGAAAATTTAGTTTATTTTCGAATATGATTAGTCAGTTACATTAGTAAAGAGTGTTTCAAAGTATCATAAGAACAAATTATTAATCTACATTCAGAAACAGATTCCTCAGCAACTTCTACAGATTTTGAACCTGTGTTCGTCTTATTATCTTCATTTATATTATTACTAGCAGGTAACCCGTGCTTCGCAAGGGTCTATTTTAAAACTTGACAAACTGAAAACATGACGTTATGAAATCTAGAAGAATTGAAAATAGACATATAAGAATCCTCGGTTAAGAATTTATATGCAACATTTCAAGTAAATCAGTCCAGTAGTTCAGACGTGATGATGTGTCATAATTTTTCTATCCTTTACACGTGTATATGTGTATAAGTCAGTTCATTCCTTCATTATAGTAAAGAAGATTATAGATAGATGAATCATATATCATTATCTTTGAATTAGAATAACTTTTGAAAGGTTTGAGATATCGATGTGCGGTTTTCACCATATTTTCTCTTGAAATCCTGTATCATATGATCACCTTCCAATTTAAAAAAATGAAGTTAGATTCAAAATCACGGTTCAAAAATGGTGGACGAAATTTGGATGCGACGGAAAACCTGTTTTTATTATTCGAATAAGAATCCCAATCATACCTATCATCTAATTTCCCTTTCAAAAGAAATGCTCAGCTGCTTCCATACAACTGAAAGCATGACAAATAGAAAACTTGACAAATCGAAAATAGGCCTATAACCATTCTCGGTTAATTAAGAATCTATATGCAAAATTTCAAGTTTATCAGTCCAGTTGTTAAGACGTGATTATGTGTCAAACATAATTTTCCTATTCCGTATGTCTATAAGCCAGTTCTTTCCTTTATTATAGTATAGATTATTATGTTGCTTTGGCCTGTGATCTGTATAAATGTCCTGTTCCAGTAGCATCTAAAGGTGCGACCACACATGCTGAACCGAACCTCGAACCGCGCAGCAAACCGTGCATTCCACCGAACATCGCGCCTTTCAGCGAACATGAGCATGTTTAATAAAGTTAAAAATCAGCTGTTAAACATTCGCCGTACCGTACGGTACTCCGAACCGTTCGCCGTGCTGCTCGCCTCTGTTTTAACTGTTCGCCGTACCGTACTCCGAACGCTGAATTTTTCAGCCAATCAGAGTCCTCCATTACAATTTGCCGTGCAGTTTGCTCTACAAGTTTGGCTATCCATCATAAGTGTAAACATGCAAACATGTTTGCGGACATGAATACAGAAGTATATGGGCCTTTTTTTATTTGATTAAATTCATGTTTTGAACAATTCATTGTTACAAATGATAAATTGATAGGACCTGATAAATATTTTCTAATTCAAATAAAATAACTTCTGAAAAAATAATGAATGGATAAATACCAATATTAAAATATTGTTGACCAAGAACTCAGTACAACAACAATTCATTCAACTAATTCTGTACTAATAAAATTATAATTTTTTTTATTGATAATCAATTCCATCAACTAACCATAAACTGACTGAAATAAATACTTCAATTTCCATGTATCAAATTAATAAAACTATATAAATCTACAGTGTAGGTCATATCTAAATTCACAAGAAGTTCGATTTTTGTTGGCAAGAAACATGTTATTCAATGCAGAAATCATTGTTATTTTACTAAAAGATAGGATAAGTTGAATAGTTTCCCTATCAGGGGGAATTTTGACAATCCACAAAACTCATTTTTCATTTGAAGAAATATGACCTAAAAATATAAAGAAAAAAAATAAGAATAAATAGGACCTAATTTTTGTGTTCAGCTTGCCAAAATATCCCTCATTTCAATATTAAAATTTTCGACTGACTGTACAGTGAGTCAATCATTCTATCAGGACTCGCATAATTTTGAAATTGTAATTAAATAAAAATGGAAGAGAATAATTTCTTTATGTAAAAATATCACCTTTCAAAGACATATCAACTGCATGCGTATTCATATTGCTGATGCAGCATTAATAAAACTGTAGACGTTTATCTAGCACTTTGTCTCAAAAAACTGTTCTAGCTGAAAAATAAATAATCCATGCCACGTGTAGGCCTATACATTGTACATTGCATCAGGGAAACGAAGTTTCAAAGCTATGTTTTTTCTAAACAGATGTTTTTGGGATAATTTCTTTGATGCAGCTGTTTCACATTCACCATATTTTTATACAGAGTATGTGAAAATAAAAATATTTATCAACTATCAAAACAACACTATTATTATATTTAGAATAATAATAATAATAATAATATTATCAAAAAAATTGATCAATTATCAGAACAATATTATTGAGGTTAAGTGGAATCAGGTAGAAAGCAATAATAGAACAGCTCTTTTTTTTTATTTCTATCATATGATTTGGCGAATTCGCTGTATGGAATCGTATGTCTCATAAGTGTAATTTGAACATTAATTATGAAAAATCTAGAAGGAAAATTGAAATTTGGGCTTCAAGGCGCACGAGATTGATATTTTTAGAATCTATGTGCAAATTTTGTGCCATTCCCGTTATTCCGGTATGCAATCCACAAGTTGACATGTTTTGATGCGAACAAACGAACACACGATTAAACACAACCCTACTCTCTCTTATTATATAGATTATCATCATTTCCTATTCAAGTTATTTAATATTTTTGAAGATTATCCATCATTTCACTCATTTTACATCAGTTTCTTCATGTTTTTCACAGATAATCAATGTACACACTTTTTATTTATCTTGATTGGCACACTTTTTTAAATTGGGACCTTTCCAAATTGATATTTATAGTTCATTGATAAGTCATAAACCTGTTTTTTACAGATTGGATACAAATCATCACAATCAAATCGAAAAGGATGAGTATTTTTGAGCTACTGCAAGAAGTATCAAATTTGGTGATCCATTAGATTCATTAGATACTAACTTAGCAGGTAACACGTGCTCCGCAAGGGTCTATTTAAAAACTTGACAAACTGAATACCATCCTCGGTAAATCAAGAATCTATATGCAACATTTCAAGTTATCAGTTGAGTAGTTCAGACGTGATGATGCGTTATTCGTATCCCGTACGTGTATGAGCCAATTCTTTTCTTTATTATATTATAGAAGCTGTCATTTGTGTATGATTTATTAGTATCTTTGAATGTGAATAACTTCTAAACAGTTCAAGATATCGATGTAAGGTTTTCGCCATTCATTTTCTCTTGAAATTCTGTATAGAAATCATACATCATATGACCACCTTCTCATTTAAAACAAATGAAGTTGGATTCAAAATGGCGGTTCCAAGATGGCGGACCAAAATTTTTATGCGAAAGAAAAGTAGTTTTTTATTTGAATAGGATCCCCAATCGGGTTATCGTAATATTTCCCTTTTAAATAAAATATTCAGCTTTTAGATGCTTCCATACTTTTCACCGACTCTGTATATAGTATAGATATGGACAAAGAGGATATAGATACAAAATAAAACCGTTGAATACACTATTTTATCTACGACCACTCTCAAGCAAAGTATAACTGGAAGCATGACGAATTGAAAACTTGACATGAAATCTTGAAGAATTGAAAATAGACCTACAACCATCCTCGGTAAATTAAGAATCTATATGCAAAATTTTAATTTAATCAGTTGTGTAGTTCAGTCCCGTACGTGTATAAGTTTCAATGACGTCACTTCGGATTCAATGAATTTCATCATTCATATAATATACTATATTTATAGTTCCGAGATATTTAGGTTTACTTCTCATTTAATAAGATAAACGAATAAATGAATAAAATATTTTATTGTCTTGCATGGCAGTCCGAAAATGGACTGAATACAGTTGATGGACTGAACAATTTTTTTTCTTTTTATCTATATTTAAGAAAACAATTTCAAAGATAATAACTTCATAAAAAACAAAATTAAAATATTTATGGAAAATTTCACTTCCCTTTTTTCTCGCTTGATAGTGTAGTTGTTTTTCAAATGAACATCCATAGTATTAACTGTAATTTTGATAATTTATTACTATACATAAATGGCATGAGGAACAAGCCTCATATTATTGTTCTGTCTGAAGCATGGATAAAGCCTGATGATAACATGAACTTATTTAATATTGATGGGTATGATAAGACGACTTCTTGTACTGATAACAGATGCGGTGGTCTTGTGGTATTTTACAAGCAGTTCTTTCATTGTAATTTAATTGAGAGCTCACTGGCTGGAGCTGATTCCATCGTTTTGAATTTTAAATATGGGCAGTTGAGCTTTGTACTTGTTGGGGTTTACAGATGGCATACAAACAGCAATATTCCGTCATTTCTTGAGTCATTTTCTGAACTTCTTTCTGGGATAGATCATGAAGAAGTTGTTTGTGTTGGAGACTTCAATATTAACATTAATCTTACCAACCCTCTTGTGGATCAATATTTTAAGATTTGTGCTACAAATGGCTTAGAGAGTCTGATAGATGTCGATACTAGAGTTACTGATAATTCTTCTACTTGTATAGACCATATTCTATACAGAGGACGGTCCTCTTCAGATGTTTTCTCTGCCGTCGTGGAGGCTGGTATAACTGACCACCGTGCTGTATGTGTCTCTATGCCCTGCACTGAGGCGGTCAATGATCACCGTGCTTGCACTGAACGCATTGTAGTTGACTATGATAGATTGAATGATTTACTTACTGAGGAAGAGTGGGATTCTGTTTATGGGTGTGATGATCTTGATTTAGCATATTCAAATTTTGAGAGAGTATTACACGCTCACATTCAGTTGGCAACCACTAAGTCTATAAGAAACAGCGGAAATCATAGATCTAGAATGCTTAAACCGTGGATGAATCAGGGTCTCTGTAATGCCATCAACACAAGATATAAATTATTTAAGATAATGAATAGAAATCGGGGTGATGAGTCGGCTAAACAAAATTACATTTCATTCAAGAGGAAGGTTAGAGTATGGATTAAACGTGCAAAAGAATTATATTATAAAACACTTTTTAATGAAAATAGGGGTAATAGTAAAAAACAATGGCAAATTATAAATAGTCTGGTTGGAAGACAGAAAGCTAAAAATTCTTCATTACGTCTTGTATCAAATAATGTAGAAGTTACAGATAAAACTGAGATTGCTGAAATTTTCAACAATTATTTTATTGATGTATCAGGGGTGAGGTCACAACGGGGTCAGC
This sequence comes from Nilaparvata lugens, assembly GCF_014356525.2. Lineage (NCBI taxonomy): Eukaryota > Metazoa > Arthropoda > Insecta > Hemiptera > Delphacidae > Nilaparvata > Nilaparvata lugens. The sequence continues at coordinate 33,253,590 of NC_052518.1, forward strand.
TTCCTTCAGAAGAAGTGATTGAAAGCTATATAGGATCTTTCAAGGTCGACAGCAACACTCAATCCTTGTTTTGGAGACCTGTTTGTCCAGAGGAAGTGACCAGTGTTATTGCTGGACTGCATGGTTCCTAGGCTCCAGGAATGGATGGGTTTCCATCAGCGCTCATAAAGAGTATCTCCTCTAGGATACATATTGTGTTAGCTTACCTTTTCAACAAAAGCTTATTGGATGGTAAGTTTCCATCTAAATTGAAAATTGCAAAGATTATACCAATCCCAAAAAAGCGTAATAGCACAACTGTTGAAGAGTTTCGACCTATTTCCTTGTTATCTATATTTTCAAAAATTTTAGAGAAAATATTTTTGCAGTATTGAATATTCTCCCATTAAGATCAATGTTCTGTTACAAAGTGCTCACTCAATTTTATCAAGCAAGTGGTAACCTGGGCAATACAGTAGATGCACAGGTGCTTAGGCCTGCCACACGCTTCATGGAGAGAGTCAGGTTGCCCAGACCTAGAAGCACTTTTTTCCAGAAGTCGTTCCTGTTTCTTGATGGTAAATTTCATAATAGTTTACCAGATGAAATTAAACACTGTGACTCATTCTCTCTATTCAAGAGATCTGTTAAAAAATACATTATGCCATTAACTGAGGATGAAATTGAAAGAATGTATTTTGTAATAATTTGAATCCTTATTCTTTTTCTCATCTTTTTCATCCAGTTTGAAAAATAAGGATGGTAAATGATAGGCTACTATATTAATTCTTAACTCTTAATTCTTGGGTTGTTCATTCAAAGAGTTTCTGTGCAGTGTATAGAGCTGCATTTGGTTGAGAAAGGAGAAAAAATGTTTCATTACGGTATTTTAATTTTTTCCTTTTTGTGTCATTGAGTGATGTGAAATTTCATTTTGTTTTGTTATTCGATTCATTTTTTTCATTCATTTATTTTATTTCTTATCAATTGAATATTGTCATTAAAAGATTTAATTATAATGTATTTACAGGGATAGTTCAGTTGTTTCTTGATAAGTTAGTTGATTGTTCGGTTTTTTGAATCTATTACTTCTTATTTTAATTTAAATATAATCAGTGTAATATCATTAGTACTGTGCTCCCATATGCGGACAAGCTCCTTGAGCTTTGCATATGTGTATTATTTTTCAGTTGAAAACTTGTTTTTATTTGTATGAAGATGTTTTATGTTATGTATTTTCTTTGACTGAGAATAAACATTTTATTTAGATTATTTATTTATTATTTATGTATAAGCCAATTCTTTCCTTTATTATATTATAGATTATTAATCTTCATCCTGTTAATGAAATTTGAAAAATCACATAAGAGATATCAACAATTAATACTTGAAAGGTAGATCATAAAAAAAACAGTGTAAAAAATAGATCCAGTAGGAATTTTTAGATATCTTCAAGTTGGTGTTATGATTAAGCTCAACTCCATGTTGTCTTTGAACGTTGCTTGTTTTGTGTTGTCTTTCTGGGGCTATTCACTTTAGCTCATAGCTAAATTTATAACTGATAGCTTAATAGTCGACTTTTATGCGTTCAAGTATTGAAAATGTTCGGTATTTACAATTAAAAAAATTGTAATAATGCTATTTCCTCCAAAGCTGTTTACAGTACAGCTGCTAATGATGATTTTGTCTCAATGTCAAAGCTGAATATCTTCAAATTCTCTTAGTTATGATTGAACAAATTATTATGATAGAATATAATTTAGAAATAAATAATTGATGAAAAACAAGTTATAGATTCAGGGTACAGTATAAGCATACTTTGTTGAGAAAAGTAGCGTAAACGAATAGAGACAGAAAATAGAGACAGAAGAATACAGTAGGTAATAGAAAACTAAGAATAGGAGAGCACAAGAATGTTGGAATTTGTTCCAAGTAGGGGTGGTTGAATAGCCCAGCACCGTGCACAAAATCCTAACAATAAACTAGCAAAAAACCTGCCAGTTTAACTCTTGGAACTGCACCCCGAATGGACAACAAATTCAATAAGAACAAACTAATGGACACATCTATTTTTCGGTTATACTTCATCAGTTTAGTATCATAAAGGTTTGTATTAAAAAATGCAATAAACTGGGATGCTTGAGAAGATCAACATAACTACAGTACCGTATCTACCTTAGTATCAATAGAACAGCATACATATTGATAGCACATAAAATGCTATAGAATTAAAGTTGACTTGCCCTAATCAAGTTTTCGAATGAATATTGCAGAATGAAATAAATCAATTGCAGAGTTTCAAATGAGCCAATGTCAGCCCAACAAATGTTCTAGCGGTTTATGAAATTGTCGCTCAACTAATTCAAATTAAAGCTGATTTCATAACGTTTTTATTGCATCAACTGAAACAGATCGATTTAATGGAATGTGGATCTTCAAATGAACCGGCAGCCCGATATGAAATTTCATCATTATATAGCACAAATATTGAAGTGATTTTGGAAAATAAAAGTGTTTTTCAACTAATTTAAATGAATTAACATTTTCTTTAGCTATACAAGTTTTCAAGAAAGCATTTATATACTTAAATCTATTAAGGAGGATTTTGAATTATCAAAGCAATCATTGACAGTATCTTACATCTCTGAATAAGCCAGTAAATGTACAATGGCGGTTATCTGATGAATGGATCTTACCCAGATTTAGAAGCATCAGTAGCCTTGATGGAATCTATCCTGAGCAGATTTGCAAGATCCTGTAGAATGGACATTTGATTGGTGTTAGCACCTGAACCGTTCATGATGTCTGTTGATGGTTGATGCTTCCCCTAGCGACGCTGGCAAGCCAAAGCAACAGCAAGGCAATAGGCAATCGAACCGACACACTTTATCAATCGACTGATCGCGCATGCGCACAAACACTGCGCTGGTCACCTACAAATGTCCTTCACCATAGGACACTCTTCAAAGTCAAATATAGAGAAATTAAGCATTTCGTGGACACTAACATATCATTAGATGGGCGCTAAGACGATTTCACAAAATTAGGGCTCCCAGAGACCTCTGTCTAAAAGATCTACAAATTTTGAAAGTGAAGTTTTTACAACTTTTTCACAAACTACAATTACCTTATTTGTTCATTTGCTAAGAGTTGTAAAATCGTATATGAAATTTGTTTATGTTGCAATTGGTCTTTTCAGACCTAGCACAGAAAATGAATAAATCAACCGATCTGAAAAGCATTTTCAAAAATTCATAAATATATTAAGGAAATCAAATATTCATCCAGGAGCAACAACCAAAATTCATGTTGACAGAATGGATTGTTTTTGGTCAAGGTGTTAATGAAATCATAAAATACATACTACCAACAAAACCACAAACATTTGTCAAGAAATAGTTCCGACAAAAATAAGCCTACTTTCAATGAATCTACTATTCTACTGACATTTTAAGTATTAAAATCAAGGAATAACATCCTTAAACAAATTGAACGATGAAGTTGATCTTGAGTTTTTTATTTTTTTTCAAGTTCAAAAGAACGAAGGATACGGTATCTTATTTCATCAAATATAAGCTGAAAATATAAAATATTATGACTGAAAATCAAATACCTTCTAAAAAAACATTGTAAAAATTCAGAAGATTTTGATTTGGATAAAGTTTTTAATAAAAATAAGGAATAAAACTATGTAGTTTGAAATATGTTTATAAAAATTTATTCCGATCTGACAACAGAGCGAGCTGACATAAACTATTTTTTTCTTGTGCTTCGTCATAAAACTGTTAGACTGCCCTTGTTATAGGGAAAAGCTTTTGTTCATGAAAGTATTACATTACAGTAAAAAACAATACATGACCAAGTAACTGTAAAAAGTGAACTTAAATAGAAGTCACAGTGGTTACCAACATAGATGCTTTCTCAGTTACTTGTATCAGGTTGAATTTTAGATTATATTCCTTTAGCATAGATAAGAACAAAGGCTGAGAATAGTAACTTTCAAAGAAGGGTGGATGTAATGTGATAGATTGTGATACAACAAACGAAAAAGAAATCTGAGAGGTGACTCATGTGGCTCACAAAAAAGCAAAAAATATTCTCAAAGAATAAATCTCGTGATTTTTCTACAAAAGAGATGAAAATCATCAAATTCCCAAAGCTTATCATGACTGAAAGTAGTCTAGTCAGTTTTTCCTTATAATAGATCTTTCTATGCAAAATTGATCATTTTTATTTATCTCTAACAATAATTGTTATATCTAACATCACTAATCATAATTTTGATCAATCCAATTAACTTTAGATTATTTTAATACATTTTGTATCATTCAAAGGATTTTTACCAACTGATCAAGATTTTTATTTTGAATAAATTGTAATCTGGAATGGACATCAGATGTGATTCTTATTCTAATCAGCAAGACATGTGAATGATCTCAGAAGAGAATAATTTTATTTTAAGTATCCATCTAGTTGAAATTCTGCGAGAATGACTTTGCTAGTTAGAATCTATAGAAATGATGAGAGTCACTAATCCTATAAAGGTATATTGATAATGCGGCATAGATTATGGTCGGGCTAATATCATATCACTCGGATTAGATAAGCTTCAAAATTATTAGCTGAAAACCACTTCCTGGTAGCCTAGTTCAGAAATCATAATGATTGTTCAGCTACAGTTGTTCAACACTTTCATCAGTCTTGCACTCCCTCGCATCCTTTCCATTACCATATGCCAGCAGATTGATTACGGTAGTATGATACTATGCATTATATGAATTAGTCTACTCTAGAACATGGTACACCATAGTGGAGTAGGTCAATTTCCACACAGTAAACACTAAACATGTAGAGAACACATTATAAGAAATTTTTATTGTAACTAACTATTGTATGTAATTGTAATTTATCTAATTATTATTCAACGAAAATCCCAAATAAATGCTGCAAATCACCCCGAAGACCTCTGTTACTGCAGACATTGACAACAGGGTTAACAGCTAGATGGAAATTCGATGAGAACTACTATCCAAAATTAGTTGCCAGCCCGGGAATCGAACCCGGTACCTCCCAATTGCCAGTCAGGAATGCTTACCCTTACACCAAACTGACAATCTCTGGATAGCAGCGCTCATTTTATACGAAGCCACAGCGGCCAACCAGTTACAGATGGAATTAAATACAGAATGCATTTATTCAAATGCTAATTAATATATAATTAATATTCAACGAAAATCCCAAATAAATGTTTTTTTAATTTTCTTAATGCTTTTTGCTTGATAATTTTCGTTGAATAATAATTATATATTAATTAGCATTTGAATAAATGCATTCTCTATTTAATTCCATCTGTAACTGGTTGGCCGCTGTGGCTTCGTATAAAATGAGCGCTGCTATCCAGAGATTGTCAGTTTGGTGTAAGGGTAAGTATTCCTGTCTGGCAATTGGGAGGTACCGGGTTCGATTCCCGGGCTGGCAAGTAATTTTTGGATAGTAGTTCTCATCGAATTTCCATCTAGCTGTTAACCCTGTTGTCAATGTCTGCAGTAGCAGAGGTCTTCGGGGTGACTTGCAGCATTTATTTGGAATTTTCGTTGAATAATAATTATATATTAATTAGCATTTGAATAAATGCATTCTCTATTCAATTTCATCTGTAATTTATCTACTATTTTCTGTAATTGATGTAGTAGTTTTATTTTTTGGGAACTGAACATTTATTTAATTTATACTACACCTTTGTGGCGTAGAAGAGGTGATTCACGAATCAGTAAGACCGGCATTCTATTCAAAATCGTTACTAAATAAATGTAGTGAGAAAGCTACATAAATATGCTTTATAATACTTTAGTAATAGTAAAGCTTTTTACAGCCGCAAGTGTATTCTATTATTGGAAACAATGAGTGACCCGCGATAAGAGCTCAACCAATTATATGGATACATCAAACAGCGGTAATAATGATCTTGACACACAGATAAAATTCAATCAAGGGCAAAAATTGATGTCTACTTAATCAAAAACGAACCAAATTCAAAAAAATTATTGTCTCTCTATGTAGGCTAATCGTAATTATACAGTCAATTTTGTCTTTTTCTACTCAATGGCATTGGAATGAAAAGGCTTGTTCTTGCTCAGTATTGTAAAAATGAAAAGCTGTAATACAAATTCTATCTTGTGCTCGCCGATCTGTCAATATATGTATATCTCAATATATATATATATCGCCGATACATAGGTCAATATATGCTAACGTTTTACAAGACTGGAAACGGCCCCAGTTCATAAGAAATAACACTCTAAAACTTTAAACAAATAATCATTTTATTAATTGATACAGTATGCAGCTCAAAAAATGGTTCAATTTCGTATTAATCACATAAATAGAATGATTATATTAACTAATGTGTCATCTTCCCTCTTATAAATTTACACGTTGAATTTATACCTTCAATTTCGAATTGCCATAATGTCAAAGATGAAAGCCACTTAAAGGGCTTAGCAGTAACTCTGAATTTGACTGGTGACTTTCCATTATAATTATAAGAAATACGTGATCTTTCCCTTCTTTTAAATTTACCTATTAGAGAAAAATCTCAACATCTCTGAATTAATTTGGTAATTTTGCTGTATTATATCGCTACTGAATTTTGAAAAAATGAATCAGAGTTGGAGTAATAATCAGAGTTGTATTAAATGGATTGAATAAACCCTCGGAACATGAAATTTGATCAGTTCAAATGTTCCATACCCTGTGAAGACAAAGCAATCAGAATAAATATATTTGCATATGAAAATTGATGAGTTCCATAACCCAGAAAAGGAGCAATAATAGATGCAGGGAACAAGGAATTATTAAATGCAATCTCAAGTCAACCAACCTATGAATTATTGAAATTGTTGAGAGGCTACATAAGAGATAGCAAGTAATCAATGTCTAGTTTCAACCACTAGTGAGAATCTCTTTAGTCTGCCATCATTGATATTATTTATAGCAAATGCTGACAATATGAAGTGAATGCAACCAGCATCTGTCGTGCATTGCATGCTCAATCAAAAAGTGAAAGTAAATCGGTTTAACAACTCAACCTGACAGCAACTTTTATCAGTCTACAACCAAATAACATCAACTCAACTATTCATCTAACGTAATCCAGACTACTTGTGAAGGAATAAATTTCAAAACAACTACAGCAGTCAAATCTGCAAACACCGTAGAAATCAATGTGAAAATTATTGTTTTGAGTAGAAAAAAATACTTTTGAAATTAATTGATTTCTATTGGAATTATAATTTGAAAAATTATAATCTTAATTAGGCTACTAATCAAAGAAACCAGCTGGGGATGAAAATATGAATGAATTTTGCAATAATCATAAAAGCTTTAAGTTCAGGTTTTAATCAAGAAATGAAAATAAAATAAGTTAGATTAGATTAATTGCTGTGATAAGTATTTAAATAACAGTGATAGATATACTTATTAATTAGCAGGAATTACAATCACTACCATACTAAATTTTCCACACATATTTTCATTGCTTTCACATTATGATTTTGAAGCTCATTACTGTAGGTGGAACTGATAATTTCCTATTAGTACAATAGACAAATTTTGAATCTTAAAAATATAGTATACAAGGTTTTGTCTTCAATTGTTTGAGGATGGAACATGATGATTAAGTTTTTCAATTAATACTCAATGGGTTTTAATGTTGAATGTTATATTTTTAATTAGAATTGGAGGAATATAATGCCCAATTCACATTGAAGTAGCGTGGTGCTCAAGTGGCGCGGACGTGGCGGTGGCGTGGCGTATGCCATGCACACCAAACGGGCGGGGCAGTGGTGAGAATAGTCTGATGGTTTTGTTCACTAAAAAATTTCATTTTCCAGCAGTGATGAAGATATGTTTGGATTGAGTGTATTTGGCTAATGTGGATGCAGAAAAAGAAGAAATTGGATTCATTTGGAATTTTTTCTCATATTTTTCGTAGTTATTGGGGTTTAAGCTATTGAAGGTGTGACATTTACTTCCTCTTTTACTTCCATTTTTTGAATATTCTATGCCTTATAACTTTTTAGCGATAGATAAAGGAAATCCGTGCTAATCATGAGCTTATGAAGCATTGAGTTCTCTACAATTTTATGTACGATGGTCATTTTTCCAACCTCCGATCACATATTATAAGACACAGACAAGTGGTAGAGGGCGACTTCCACAGATCTGAACAGCTTGTCATCTTCGCCAAACGCCCTATGATCGGTGCGGCCAGATCGTCAATTGCTGTCAAGTTATAGACTCAAAACATAGCCTCGTCAATCGAGTCTCCCGTAAGTGTTAGTTACGTAGCTTTATTCGGTTTTGAAAGCAAAATGCAATAGTTTAGCATAAGTCAAACAAGGAATGATCTAAGCTTAAGCAGGAAATGTTATGAGTAATGGAGTTGTGTTTGAATGGTCTCGGAAAATTTACTACATCAGTTGAAATGACTTCCGGAATCGTTGTGATGCATGACAAGTAGGACTCACAGTGGTGGGCAGACAAAAGGCTTCTCCAAAAAATCAAATTGGATGATTTCGATTACCAACCCTACAAACCTGACTTGGCCACTGATAAATTTAGACATAACTTTGAGGGCAGAGCTTCCAAACTAACGTGGAGCCCCAAAACAACGTCATAGCATTGAACTCATTTGGCGACAGCATTTTATGAGGGGTCTGGTAGGCTGGTATGACAAATGCATCAACCTTCATGACAATTACGTTTAAGAATAATCATAAGTGTGAGTAACGTTAAGAGAAAAAGTTATTTTTATATAGGCTTACATTCGTATTTCATTTATGGCCAATCGGAGGTTGAGAAAAAATTAGCCTCGTATAATTTCACGCATTTGCCTACGACTGTTGCAGCAGTTTTATTGTTGAGTGTAGAAGCATTAGTTTTGCAACAATAATTTGAAGGGAATGTCTGGAACACGATTTTCGATGCTGCAGTTACATTGACACTTGAAGGGAGGTAAGCATATCAAAAGTCCCCATACCCACAACCCCTGTGCTAAAGATGGGGAACAATCTAGTTGATACACTTGTTGCAGTATTAAAGATTTCACACTCTATACTAAAGTTGACATAACAATAATTGAAAGAAAGCATGTGATGATATAATAATTCAAGAGAACTTTTGGAGAGTTATGAGTTGGAGTAATAAGCATGTCGTTATACGCATGTAGTGATGTAATAATTCAAGAGAACTGTTGGAAACTTATAAGTTGGTGGAGATTTATTGTTGGAGAGTTAGTTATAAGCCCTGAAAATACAAAAAGTTGAATACCAAATTGGGGATTCATTGTTGGAGAGTTATAAGCCCTGAAAATACCATAAAGTTGAATACAAAACTGTTTTTTTCAAACATTTCACATTTCCAAGAGCGGATATCTAGAAACGTATGTGGGATATTAGAGAAGGTTTCGAAATAAATTCGTAGGAAACTTTGTAAGCTTTAAGTTTGTATGGAATAATAATGTCCGTAAGGCGCATAATTTTCTATATATATATATATATATATATATATATATATATATGCGAAAAAACAAATAATGGTACTTTCTAGCCACCTCCACCCCCTCAGCAAAAGGGGTCGGGATGGGGAGTACTGCCATGTTAATAACGTCACTATCCTGCAAGGTGGAAAAAGGTGTTCCTAATTTCTACCTCTATACATTTTTTGAGCATTTATTGACTGGACTGTTTCAATATTCTATTCAAGTTTTTTCTAATCCAGTCAACAGGTTGTTTTTATCGGTGGCGAGGATGTGGCGTAGACCATATGTTTATATAGGAGTGGCGTGGAAATGGCAAAAAGTAAGTGCCATGACAGCGCCACGTCACTCCAGTGTGAATTGGACCAACAATTTACTGAATATATATCATAATTTTGGATTTATCAGTTATATATACATATAACTTTCTGTCATGAATTAGTGAGGGTGATGTGGTAGATTTTCATTTTCATTTTAAATAAAACTACTTGAAATTTCCACAACCACTTATTTATAAGAATCTGAGAAACTAGTTTTTGTTGCTACACTGACATGAATCTCTAGTGGGGTAGGAAATTGTAGCCACTGCGTTTACTACAGATGTAGTCTCTAAATGAGTGGTTGATGGTATTTTCAACAATTTTTTGATAGATACTTGAAATGGTGTAGTGTGAAACAGTATACTGTGGTACAACGTTGTTTAATTAATACTGTTTTATTTTATATAATACAAATATTAATAATAATAAACAACAGTTTCAAAGTTTTTTAGAATGAGGGTTTTTATTTTTATTGTGCCTCATATCATAACTCAACTCATTACTTACACACAAAGCACAAGTCATAGACGAGAATCAGAGAAAGAAGTAGTGAAAGAGACTGCGAGATGAGACAAACATCAGCATTGATTGGAATAGAACCAGATATGTTATTGGAAATATCAAAAAAAAAATAAAGAAATGAAAGCTATTTAGACCTATCATGAGCACTATTGACGGTAATTTACAATCGAAACAGTAGTAAAGAAATGTAAATGGTGCGTCTCACTGAAGGAAAATTACTTGCACCCAATTATCATTTAAAAACAATCACAAACTTGTTGCCCGTTGGAGTTGAACCGGCTTCTATGTTAAACCGGTTGTAAGTCTGGCCTGATTCCTGACGTTCTCTAGCAGTCCGACAAAAATGTGTAGCTGTACCTATACAGCTAGAGGTACCTGTACCGACTTTCACCCTTCACTATCCTAAAATTACACATAGCTATTGAATAGTAGAGCCACAGATAACGGAACACATATTGTACATATGTAGGAGAAACAGTATTGTAATTTGCTAAAAATAGCTTTAAAATATACAAACTACCGGTACTGTTCTATTGTCTTCTATTACATCTTTTCAAAGGTTGCGGAGAACATAATGTTCTGTATATGTATAATAATTTTGGAAATATGGAGGCCTTCTTCAAATACTACATACAACGTAAACGGAAAATATCCCAAGATTCAAGAAAATGATTATTGGTACTAAATCCATCATTCACATAGACTCAAGTAAATTAACTCATTTTTTGGAACATTTCAAATGAATTAACTTACATTTGGTAAGGAAAGGAAGAGGTTTGGCTTTGTACATTCATTTACCAATCATTTCTATAAAATAAGTAAATATAAGAATAGTCTATTAGTTTCAATGATGACTTTCATAATGACGAAGCCTATTGCTAAAGATTTTGTTTACCCTTAACTATTCTTAATTGAATTATTGAATTATCAAGTAATAGCTAATTACTAATATGAATTTTATTATAATAATTACAATTGTTCCAGACAGTGATGTCTATGATATTTTTAGACTTTGGACTAGTTAGTAGGAAATCGGTGCGAAGGAGATGAAAAATGAATAGAACAGGTTGTTGGTGAGTTTCGAACAACTCTTCAACGCAAGAGAGAAGTATATAATGTCTAGTAACATTCAGATCATTATTTTTCTAGTCAATATTATAAATATAAAGTTGTATTATAGTTATATAGAACTGTAGTATGATTGTATAAAGTAACAGCTTCATGTAAGTCTATTAAAAGCATATTAGTAACTGTGAATTTTAATTTTTGAAAACGATTCTGTGACACTGAGTTGGAAAATGTCATAATCAGATCAGTTTATGAAATTAAAATAAAGAAACGTAAGTATAGATATAGATATAATAATAATTCATGAGAGAAGAGCTTGAAAATTACAGAACATATTATTAAGTTCAATTCAAACATTTAATAAGTTCAATTCCATCCATTTGATTTGTGAATTTATTATACCGTTTGACCTTTCAAGAATTTTCAATCTGCATAGCTTTTCTCAAAATGTTGAATTAATAATCACTTACGTCACAATGCCAACTGCCAAGGTTACTGATAATGGACATCAAATTAAATTATCAAGGTTCACGAACTTTCATTTCTAATCAAGAATAGATTTAATAATATACATATGATATAAAAGTATAATGCTCATCCCTTGGAATAGGGAACCAGCTATATCATTTCAAGTCTATAGAGTGTGTTTCACGTTATAAAATCAGCACTTGCTCAACTATGGTTTGCTATCCTTATCTGTCGTTAGACAAAGTAAATCTATCAATTTCCAACCCGCACCGTTGGCAAATCGTTTGAAGGCTATGAATAAAGATATTAGGAACTACCATAATATTTTATCTCAATTATGAAAACGTATTATTAAAACATGGAAAGATTTTATTAACATATTTCACCTAAAATTGATCATTGTTAACAAGAATCTACAATTAATATATCATATGTATTGGAATGACTTGAATCGCAGCTATCTGCTATACAAGGCGGCGAGAATATAAATGTGGCCACTATAATTTGATATAATTTCCACTGACTAAAACGTGAATCTCACAGTGGAAAAATTCTTTAAGAGACTTAGTACAAATCAATTCATTGTTGCAAAACATTACAATAATGTTAAAAACAAACGTCATATGAGTTAAAAGAAAGTCAGTTATACAGAAGTCCAGAATTATACAAAAGAAATAAAGATCTCAAATTCCTAATAGCCTAGCTAGTCAAAACAATCTTAGAATATAAGATAACATTCAAGAACATCAGATTTGTCAATAGTGATAACAATCTCAAGCAGGTACCTCATTGAATTATGAAAAATTTTTTCATTGAAATTCTTTGACTCCAATCTATTTCGAAATATTCATCAACAGAATACAAACATTTCTTTATTAATATTTCTTTTATCACGCTCTTAAATTTATTCGGAGGCAGCAATTTGAAATTGTCTGGAGTAGAGTTATATAATTTTACAGACACAAAGTGAAAATTTTTTGAGATTTTGTGTGAGTGTACTGCTCAATTCTAAGTTAGTGTTTATTTCTTGTGTTAAAATTGTGAAAATTACTGTTTATATTATACTTTTCCAAATTACTATGCACATAACAAACAACATATAAAACATACAATGAGGGTAGTGACAAAATTTTTAAATTTATAAAGAGAGGTTTACAATGTGTATTAACCCATCTACCATTCGACAAGTTTCCATTCTTACAAACAAACTGTTTTCTACCGCTCAAGTATGATATTATCAGCTTAACAGCACTAGGAGAAAAACCATAATAATGGATTTTTTTTTCCCTAAAATATGATGCTGCACTGTATCGAAGGCCTTAGAAAAATCATATGATCTGAAGCTTACAGAATTACCTTTCTCCAAATTGTCAATTATCCCATTAACCACATTTATAACAGGAAGGTGAGTACTTCTACCAGGACGAAAACCAAACTGTTTGTCTGTAAAAATTCCATTGTTCTCAAAATATTCAGACATTTGTTCATGCATGATCATCTCATATGCCTTGGAAAAGATAGGTACAATAGATATAGGTCTAAAATTATTAATATCATTTTTTGAACCTTTTTTGTGCATGGGTAAAACCTTAACGTTTTTACCATTTTGGTAAAAGTACTATTTTGGAAAAGTACTTTTGGTAATTATAAATTCATTAAACAAATGAGCCAATACCTCACAAATATTTACAGCAGCAAGTTTCAAAACCACTGAGTTCAATCCATAAATATCTAAACACATACTATTATTTAACTTTAAAATCACATCATACATTTTCTCTACTGTTACAGGCCTGAAAGTAAAACTTAAACTAGGTTGCTCAAGTCTACTCAAATAAAACGTGGTATCATTGACACTTTCAGGAATATTCATGCTGATTTGGGAAACGTGATCAACAAAGAAGTTATTAAAATCTTCAGAAGACATGTCATTACTTAATATATTTGCACCACAGTTATGATTGGTTAAACTATTTACAATTTTCCACAGGGATTTACTTTTGTTCAGAGAGCTACTAATTATATTATTGTAATAATTGATTCTAGTACTCTTTGTTTCTCTTCTATATGTCTTTCTAAATTCCTTGTAAGCATTCAGAATTTCAGGCATTTCAAAAGTCTTATATAGATTATACAGTTGAACACAGTGATCCCTTAATTTTCCTAAATTATTGGTATACCACTTATTAAATTTATTTTGTTTGTATTTCCTAGTTTTCAGCTGAAAAGCAGAGTTCACAACTGACATGAAAATTTCGAAAATTTTTTTAAATCTGAGATCCACATTCTTTAGGCTATAAACCTCAATCCAATTTATTGAATTCAGCAAGCTATGAAGGATTCTTATACTATCATAATTTACTAATCTAAACTTAGAACTATTCACAGTAACCTCATTACAAGTAATCCTGGCCCTATCTGTTAAATTGAACTTCAATAACAGAGCGTCGTGATCGGAAAAAAGAGTAGGCTTATGTAGAATTTCAGACGACCATCTACTGCTGTGGATGTCAGTGAATATATTATCTATACACAATCCAATGGAAGTTCCATCTAGACCAGGTCTTGTAACATCCATTATGGTGATACTTAAGCCAAAGCAGTCAAATAAATTAATCAAATCTGCTTTGAAGCAGTCGTTACCTATAAGATTTACATTGAAATCACCACAGATCACTAGACTATTCCTACTATTAAAGACTACACTCAACACACTATACAAACAATTTAAAAAACCTCTAAATAAATCAACATTCCTATTATATGGCCTGTAGACTGACAGAATAGTAATATTTTCCTTAATTAATTGAATAGCTGCAACTTCACAAACCATCTCAATTGACATATTTTTCACTTGAACAAGTTCCATGTATTCTAAATTTTCACTGACAAATATAGCTGCACCACCTCTACCTTGGTTTGTCCTATAATAAATAGAAGCATTTTTGTAACCCGGCAAGTTAAAGAAGCTGTGCTCCATTTCTTTCAACGAGTGCTCCGCTATTGCAAGAACTTTAACATCATGTTTATCACATAATATTGATAAATAATCAACTTTTTTGCATAACCCCTGAATATTCCAAAAGAAGCAATTTAGTCTGTTTATACTTGTAACATTTCTACCGCCGCTTTGAGAACTATTGTTACAATAATTGATATTATCAGAATCATTACTTCTTATGTTGTTATTTGTATTTCTGAAAAATCAAGGGATTGAAGAGAGGCTGAAAGTGGTGGCGCATCAACCTCATTAGACTGTCTTTTCCCAGTTACTGTATTATAAGGAGTAGGGTGGAAAGAAGAGTTTACTTCTTGACCTATAAATGCAGGGATCATGACATCAGGAACTGATGTAGGAGATATGAAAGGAATAGGTGTAATAGGGAATGAACCAATGCATCGAATAACGGGAGATTTAGGCACTTCACGGGTCACAATTACTTGCTCATTCGTGGAAATATCACCTCCATCAATCACCACCAATTTATCACTCCCATTCACAATAGATCTCTCAATCCACATTGCCAAGATTTTCGCCAGTTGTCTTTTACCTTTTCGATTGAGATGGAGACCATGTCTCGTGAAATGAGATCGCTGAAAGAAGTCGTTGACATCCAAGTAGCTAATCTGTAGATCCCCCTCATAGCTGCTCACCATTCGAGACAAGTAAGAGTTTGAATACATTATGCCTTGATTGAGATCGGGGTCATCGTACCGATGGGGCACACTGCACACCATCATGTTTGTTTTCAGCTTGAGTTGAAGAAAAGTACCTATTCCTTGAGGAAGGGTCAACTGATGCGGTTCATTTCTATGACAGTCATTAGTACCACCAAAAATAACAACATAATCGTCCTCAGAGAAATCTCTGACAAAATCAAGTCCATCTTGAATAATGTGCTTAAGTTTAGCTCCTGGCTTGGAGTACACAAAAACGTCAGAGTCGTCATGTAAATGCTGAAAGCCTTCACATAGTCGCTTACCCTGGCTATCTGATAAAATTGTAATTCTGCTTTTCTTCTTCTTATAAGAGTTATTCAACACACCCCTTTTCGAGAAACGAGTATTGGGTGATGCGGGTCTATGAACATGCGCCTTAACTAGCGCTCTGTTCGATGCAGATTTATTCGGAGACGACACATCATCAGAGAGTACAGCAAATCTATTATTCACTTCTAATGCACTTTGGTTCGTCTCAACCACATTGGTTCTAGATTTAATAGTGCATTTCGGCGTAATGAAATCGTCCCTCCTGGAGTCCACCTCGCCCACGCCAGTGTAATCACTCAGATATCGATTGTTATCATCAACTTGAATAATTCTTATAATTTCATCTTTACTTTTTAATTCCTCCTTTTAGTTACATGAAGCTCTTCTAAGCGAGTCTTTAAAACACGTAATTCCTCCTCAGCTTTCTGTTCATAAAAAAAGTCTTCGAGAGTTTCCTTTCCTCTGCTTTTTTCAAGTTCCAGCAGTTTGACCAGCTCGTTATTTTCTTTCAACATTACTGCCCTATCATTCTCAAGTTCATGGTTGTAGGAAATAGTAGAGTCCGATTTATTTAAAACATGAACGATGTCCGGAATTAGATCAGCAATAGCATCGTTAGTAAATTTATCTGCAATACTAGACAGAGTTCCTCTGATATTCACGGCTAAGTCTATAACCTACTCATTACAAAGCTCACTGTTAATATTATTGACAAATTTCTAGATATTCACTTAGCTTCATAGGGCTACAATTATTGGACTGTAATAAAAGTACGTTTTTATATTATATTATATTCTATTATATTAATGAAATACACAATACATAGTGTACCACAGAAGGTGTAACAGTCGAAGACCATCGATTCTACATGAAATTTTCAACAAAAAATGGCCAGTAAATTTTTTTATATCAACCATAGTTTTCGAGATTTATAATTTTTTCGATATTTTTTTAAAACGACAATGAGTAGAAAACTATCAGTCGAAATCGAATGCTAAGGATATGGTTGCAAAGAGGGAGAAACTTTCAATAAGCTTCATAATTTGTTCCTTTGACGTTTTTGAACTTTCTATGAGCGCACAAAGTTGAAAAAAGTACATTCGTCGAGTACAAAGCAAAATTTCAAACAGTTTGGACTCTCATAAAAACGTTAAACAAAGGATCAAATTAGAAGAGTCGTATTACAAACTTCTTCCTCTTTCCAATCATATTCTTGGAATTCGATTTCGACGGATAATTTTCTAGTCATTGGCGTTCTTTAAAAATATCGAAAAATCTATATATCTTGAAAACTAAGGTCGATATAAACAATTTTTACTGACATTCTTTGTTGCAAATTGCACGTAGAATCTATGGTATTCGGTTTTCACTCCTGTCGTGGGACACTCTGGATATCTGTAATAAGATGAAGTATCTGAATCACATGTTTTATAAAACCAGTTGCACCAGGTAAGAATGTATAGCATATCTGTTTAGCATATGCACATGTCCTCTTACCCGACTGTTTGGATGATGTGTGAGGGGGGGGGTTGCATATGATTCTCATTTGAAGAAAATGTTTAAACCTTGGATTTATCCCAGTAGAACCATTTTCAAGAAATGAATGTCTTAAAACAGACCACTAAGAACAAATTAATCTATAATTAGATTCTCCAGAGCCTCAGTAAACAGAAGGCAATTTGATCACAACATACTGTATTGGGAAGCGGTTGGACTCAGTGGTCGCGCTGATAAGCTATCGCTCAGATAAGTAAAGGATCATGAACCTGCTACTCCCGTTGGAAGGCTGACCACTTGAGCAAACTCCTCTGAATATGATCCACGAGTTGAAAAATCGCTTCACGGTAGCTCGGAACCCACCTAAAACTGTAGGTATACTCATCTCTCATTATCATCCGCCTAATTACCCACACACAAGGCTGGGGTTCATGTGGGCATCAGCATCACTCTCAGCAATAAAATACCCAAACATCTGTTATTACATAAAATGAATAAAAAATGTGATTATTCTAGTTGATGACTGGGTAAAATATAAATGTTTTTGCAATGCAAAAGCTGAGTAATCTCATAATGTTACAAAATTTGAGATCATTTTATTGATTATTTATTATTTGTAAGTCTCAACTCATTACTAGGAAACAGACTTATTGTCTACGCTAGAAAAGCTCTTAGAATAACTGGAAATTTGAATAATTTTGTATTTAATTTTATCTTATTCCTAGCATTATTTTTTCGCAACTTGATGCTTTTTATTTCATCTCAAATTTATAATTATTGGTGGGCATACTCATGAAATAATAAGGAACTGGTCAACTGGTCATTACTCTTGTGAGAAATCTTCTATTCCGTCAATTTAGTTATTTTGAATTTGTAAATACTAATCAACGGCTGGGAGTAGATTAGCTATGGTGTGAAAACAGATGTATTCTACATCTACATTAAAACAGATAGAATTTTATGACTATAATGAGAAAGGCTATGTTAAGTTCATAAAAAATGGAAGGTAACATAAGTCTTTGAAAGATCAAGCCTATCACCGGCAGGTAGCAAATTCTTTTATCTACTATTCTAGTCAAACCTGAAAATTGAATATTAACTAAAATTAATTCTGGAGTCATACTGAAGTGGTGAAGCTTTAAAATTTAATAGATATGAAATTGGGTGTAAGTCAAGACTGTGAGCCCTCATACTTGTCATCAATTTTCTGGTTGCAATCAATTAAGTATATTATTTTGATCACAAGAAATAGCCGTCAGCCAATCATCATCAATTAAAAAAAATCAATTTTACTACCAACCTCTCATTTTACAAGACTTTTTTTACATCTCTAAATTATTATATTCACAGTTAAATTTGCTTCAAGTAGGATTAAGCCTGAATGACACTTCAAATCATGCAGGAACATGCATTTATAATGATAAACTTTTGTAATGCTTTTATAAATCCAAAATGGCTTTTTAATGTCTTTATTATAAATCCAAAGAATTCTAGTCTTTTACAGGGGTCAGAGCAATCAAAATCAGAAAAAAACTTTCAAATCATCAATGAAACAATATTGATTTGAAGTGATCAACACTTTATTTTTATCTTCGATAGAGAAGCCAGGTTGAATTGATTGAATATATAATTCCTATTTCAAAAAGAATTGCAGTAATAAATGTATGGCACGGTTGCACAACAGCCGGTTAAATTTAAACCGTGATTTATACCACGAGAAACGATCAGAGAAGCCGTCTTTTCAAAAACGCCTTACTCTGATTGGTTCTCGTGGAATTAATCACGGTTAAACTGTTCAATTATAGTGAGGTCCTCATTAGGCAGTGGAGAAATATGGGAGAACAACGTTGCCAATCCTCTGTCTTGTCAATGCCTTCTAAGGAGTGTAACTGATACCTGTTAAACGATGTAATATCAACTGTTTATTCTCGTTTAAAATAATAAATTATATTTTATTAAGCAAGAAATTATATTTCTACATTGTTTAGAAACGATCTGGCAACAGAGCAAAGCGAGAAAGCGATAGCGCTATGTTGGATGATAGACGAGTATATAGTAAGGTACACGTTATAATGGCAGTGAAGAAAGATAGGAGAAAAACGTTGCCAAGTCTCTCCATTTTGCCACTGAGTGTAAAGAGCTGTTACTCAATTCATCCCATTAAATTTGATCTAATAATAATTATCATTCCCTTGATAAAATAATCAATATAATGTCAAATTAATCAAAAAAATATATTTTTTCATAATTTGATTCGAAAATTTTCTCTCATAACTGAGATCAGATTTTTATTTCTATACAAACCTGAAATGGCGGCTAATTTAAAAAGCTGTGATACAACAATCTGAATTTCATAACAACAGAATTTAGTTATTTGATAGGTATTCTATTCCAATTTATTTTTAAAATAATAGAAGAATAGAAATCCTATTTAAAATGTGTAATTTCAATGGAAATAATTCTGAAATAACCTTTCATTATTATTTATACCGGTACGAGTAGGTCTAACCTATACGTGTGGGCTAACTGAAGCATGGATGGTTAGTTATCAACTTTTAAAATGTCATTTCAGGTATTTTAATTTGTGTTTCTCATACGGTAATGTCTAAGAATTATTTCATTGTTTCAAAAGTACATTTTAAATCAATTATACGACTTGTGTACTCAAATATTTTGATAGAATGAAGAAAGAAAATAGCAGCTGAGTTGTTTTTTTACATTACAAAGTAAAAATAAAATATTCTGGCAAACGGACAACATTGCAAAGCGAGAGAGAGAGAGCGCGCGCGCTATCTGTTTTGTTGTATGATAGAAAGGGACAGCAACAGTATTGTCAATCGTACACTGCCTTTATAATGTGGACCTCACTATAGTGTACGATTGACAATACTGTTGCTGTCCTTTTCTATCATACAACAAAACAGATAGCACTATCCATTGATATATATATATTCTCTATATCAATGGCACTATCTCTCTCTCGCTTTGCAATGTTGTCTATTTGCCAGAATATTTTATATTCACTGTTGCTGTCCTTTACTATCATATACCTAACATAACAGATAGCACCATCTCTCTCTCGCTTTGCAATGTTGTCTATTTGCCAGAATATTTTATATTCACTTTTGACAGTGACTGTACAAAACTGACCAAACAATTCTCAGCCGCCATTTCTTTCTTCATTCTATCAAAATACTTGAGTACACAAGTCGTAAAGCCTAATTGATTTAAAATGTATTTTTGAAACTATGAAATAATTTTAAAACATTACCGTATGAGAAACACAAATTAAAATACCTGAAATGACATTTTTAAAGATGATAACTAACCATCCTGGACTTCATCCATGCTTCAGTTAGCCTACCCGTATAGGTTAGACCTACTTGTACTGGTAAAAATAATATTGAAAAGTTATTTCAGAATTAATCCATTGAAATAACTTATTTTTGAATAGGATTTCTATAAGGCTATTCTTTTATTTTTAAAAGAAATTGGAATAGAATACCTACCAAATAACTTAATTTCTGTTGTTTTGAAATTCAGATTGTTGTATCACAGCTTTTTAAATCAGCCGCCATTTCAGGTTTGTATAAAAATAAAAATTTGATCTCTGGTATGAAAGCAAATTTTTGAATCAAATTATGAAAAAGAATCAACAGACTGGCACTACTGCGGGCTACGAAACTCGAGAGAAACAGTACATGAATTCAAGGAGATAAGAAGACCAGCGATAAGCTGGCCGGCGAATAAAATAAAACTGTTCAGAAATTTAACCTTAAATAATTTTAAACTCACATTTTATACTCCTATTTACCACTTTTTAAAAAATCCAGTCCATTCATCCGACAGACGAGCTCCATCTTTACATGACGCACTATTCAAATTCACGAAAACACTTAGAAAAACCACTAAAAATCAAAAGAAACACAGAGCGTAACAAGACTTGACCAATCCCGGCAGAATGCTCTGCCTAACTCTATGAAAAAATATTTTTTTCTTGATTAATTTGACATTAAATTAATTATTTTATCAAGGAAATGATAATTATTATTAGATTAAATTTAATGGGATGAATTAAGTATAACAGCTGTGTACAGTCAGTGGAAAAATGGAGAGACTTGGCAACGGTTTTCTCCTATCTTTCTTCACTGCCATTATAACATGGACCTCACTATATAACAATACAATAATGAAATTGCTAATCAATCACTGCCATTATAATGTGGACCTAACTATAGGCTTTAAACTTAAAATTAACGGTTAAGACTCGGTTGCACGAAAGCCGGTTGAATTAACCGGGTTTTGTGCAACCGGCACTAAGGTTAGGTTTTGGCTTTAAATGGCAATACTCAAATATTACTATCAAATCTGTTGATAATTTTCTATAATAGAAAAAATAACGAAAAGTTGAAATCTCGTACACTCTTACTTTTGTGTAATATCACACTTTCGAATGACACCCTTTAGCCTTGCCATACCGTACCGGTATAACCTACACAATTTGTAGGTTCTTCATAAAAGAACCTACAGTATCTAAAAGATACTGTAATGTATCAAAAAAAAAATTGAATTATAAGCCATACATACCCAGATTTAGATGCATCTGTTGCTCTTATAGAATCAATTCTTAATTTTTGTGCAATGTCCTTCAATTCTTGAACAATTCGTTTTTCGGGTTTATGATACTCGGCCATGCTGTAACACCGTCAACAAGTTCACACGAAAAAATAATACAAGACTCAAGTTTACTATAATAAATTTTGGAATGAATCAAAAAATCTATTCTATAGATCACAGTTCGAACTGGAATGTATTGAATAGATGAAACGGCAGTAAGAACAACTCTTACATCTACACTACAAGATGATGATGAAGCGAATGGAACGAAATAATAGTATAAGCAGTGTTGCCAGTCCAACATTTCCCAATTACCCCCGCCAGAGCAAAAAAATTACCCGCATTTCGTCAAAACTACCCTCAACAAACTAAAAAATCCCTACTCAACAAAAAATTCCCTATTCAACCAAGAATTCCCTACTTACTTACCACTCCACCTGTCAAAAAACATGAGAAAATATGAAATATAATTTTCTTGTGGAAGATTATAAAGGTAACAATAAAAAACAAATTGATATTTCCATTTCCAATCAACCGTTTTTTACCCTCCATCTGTCATTAACCACAGCATTACCCGCTTTTTGGCAACACTGAGTATAAGCCAAGGAGGATCGTGGAGACGAAACAATAGGCTATTGCAATGGTACACTCTGACACCACTTTTTTCCCGCGCTAGCCATCTTGGATTGACCATAATTCAAATTATGTCATTCCAATTCATGCATTTTCTCATCATTTTTTACGAATGATTATTATCAATGGCTCTAGTTGGAAATAAGTATTTGAACAGAACTGATAATACCAATGTTCTTATGTATATACTAATAAAATCCAAATACCACTGACTTCTCACTAATAACGATTTGTGGAAAACTACTTTAGACTACCATATGGATTGCAGTGATTGGAATATAGCTTCCTTATTGGCCCTAGGTGCTCACCAACAAATAATATTCTCAGGATATTTTTACTTTACGTTACAATAGTTCTAAAGGATTCAAAATAGACCATAAGCATTGATGAATTAATACAGTAATGTTGACAAAAGCCATATGATTTTTTTCAAACTAGTTGAATGCTTTGTAATGCTAATATGGTTTATGTTTGGAGTATGATGTAGGATAAAAGGAAAAGGGAGACTCACCAAAACATAAATATGTTTCCAACTCTGACAAAAATCTTTGAGTGTTATTAATGCTAGGATTTACCAAGTAGGTCAAATAAAATTTGATAATGTTCAAAACATGCACTGGCTGACACTGGACTGGAGTAAATCACCCATATAACATATTATGTGATTTTGTCTTGTCATTGGGATTACAAACCCGTGTTTATGTCTTCAATGAATTATTGAACCCGGGCCTCTGAATCATAAAGCCAGCATCTAATCCAATCGACAACGGCCATTCCATATCATGTTTAAAATTCAACATACTTCTGTGCAACTTGATGCATGGGCATCATGGGCAACATGATGCATGTGTTATTCTATCAGGAACATAGGTGTAGTTTGTACTGTAATCTTGACTTACCGTACTTCACGATAATTGAACACGTTTCGATTCTGCATGATATAGTATACATTTAAAACGTAATATAAAACACCACAATTATTGCAGATTCACAATAAAAATATTTGGCTACCTACTATAAATTGATTCATTGAAGATGTAATTCCCAACAGAAGTTGTCATAATTGATTTAAATACTTTACTAAAAAAAGGGTTTACAGAATAAATGAGTGAATCAGCTCCCCTATTAAAAATGAGTGGCTATTCAAAGTTCATTACAAATTAAATTTTTTTAAAAATTCATAGAAATCGAAGAAGGCTTGGCCGAGCTATAATGTAGATACATTTTAATAAATTGTACTACTATTGCTTGGCCTTGGTGTAGGCATAATTATTGCAAAGACAGACAGACAAAGTGGATTAAGTAGAGCCTATAAGGGCTCCACTTGAAACAAAGCCTCTACTTCTCAGTCAATTACTGTTTATTCATCCCAAAAGTTTATTATTTGTTTTATATAATATCATACTTATAAGCTATAACTAGATACTGAAGCTTTCTGTAATTTCAGAATAAATTCATGCAAAATGAATAACCTGATTCTCTGAATAAATTGATTATTGGTAAAATTATGTCAAAAATGATTGATAAACAGAGAATGATTATACAGATTAAACTATCAATTATATACATATGACTCAAAACATAATTCACGACCTTTTTTATTTGAATGCTAGTATTTTTAGTAACAAAAATGTCACACTTTTCATTTTAAAATACTTTTGTTTCTATGAAATGAGTGTTGAATGAATTAACTGAATAACAATACATAGTGGAGTTTCATTTTCCATATCCATGTAACTGTGGTTACGATAATTGTTATGGACATTGGACATTCAATTCTTGACAGACTATTCTAGATAAAAGTATATTAGTGTTTTCTCCTATTACTAACATTTTTTTCGGGAATGGAATTTGTGATCATTATTTTTCATTATTTTTTCATAAGTGCCTACAATAAGATTAAGATGTTTCCACCTTAAAATAATAACTATCAAATCTGACTGACCGCTTCGGTCAGGCCTAAGAATTTTTTGTGTTGCTTTTGAATTATTTGGATGGAACTTGTATTGATTGAAATTGATTTTGATATTGAATTGATATTGATATTGATTCAACCGTCAAAATATTAACCATTATATCTTTATATTATTTTGTCATTGCCATCTCGATCATTCTGTTTACTGTTCCAAGGAGGATAATAAACTGTTCTAATACTCTGTTACAGAATGTAGTATCTGTTCATTTCCAAAAATTACTATAGAAGTTTTGATTTGAATAAATTATTATACAAGCTTCACTAACAGATCTTATCTTCACCTTCCAGTCGTAGGTTTTGTTAAGACCTTATTATGAGATGAAATGTAATTTTATTTAGTATACTGTTGAGTGTTTTTTGAATGTGATAATTGAGTTTCTTATCTGAAATATTTAAAAGTGAATATAGAACTATCTTTTTGCAAATATTGCTGTAATAGCCGGTCTTGAGCTGTTCTTGATGGTAAAACTAGTTTGTTTTTTTTTTCAATTTTCTATAATAGATTGATTATATTTTATAGTTTATGCAGTCTGTTGAGATTTGATGTATTTTATTCTTACACTTATTTTTTCTTGAATGTATTTTTTAAAGGTAGGCTAGTTTATAATACAAATAAGCCTACAGTGCTGAAGTTAATCTGATAAGCTCAATTTTTCATGTTGCGTGATTCAATTAGGCCTATTTAAATTGTGCCAGCAATTAAATTTTGTAGAAATTGGACAGCAAGGATTACAATTCACAACTGAAGCTTTCAGTTAGGTAACTATTAAATTCACGTATAGAGATTTGGTGAAAGACTCCAATGTTGGCCATAAAATGTAACATTTATTCAGGTTTTTATTCAGAAGACAAACATATTTCAATGGAGAAGTAAAAGTAAAGAATAGAAATGATGTGATTTTTTATAATAATATACAAAAACCATTTAAATTGAATGAAAGGTTAGTCAAATTTGTAGGTTAGGATTGGAGTGCAAGGATGCTAATCTATTTAAAACTCTTATTTATTTATTGGATAGAGCAAACAATACAATAGTTGGTAAAGAAAAAACAGACTATTGCCTAAAACTTCTTCAATTTCCTAATTTTGTCTTGAATTGTCCAAATATTATGTAGGTTAGGTATGTCCATTATTTCAATTTATACACTAAATCATCAATCTGAATATACAAGTCAGAATAAAACAATTGATATGAAATTCAAGTCAAGTTGCACTCCATACAACAAATATTTTTACACGAGTAACTTGAGCATAAAGAGTAACATAGGCCTAAACTGAATTCTACTTGGACCTGTGCTTTAGTAAACTAGGCTTATATCCTGCTCAATTATAAACTTCCTATTGCTTAGAAAGTGCCTTATATGGGTGTCTGTCAATAAATCTTTATGATTTAAATAGGTAGTTCTTTTTCAGATGAATATCTTTTCAAATGGCAATAAAATACGGTAGCCTACACCTTTTTCCAAATGTATGAATCTACAGTAATCAATTGATTGCTTGGAAAGATCTTAAAAAAATTATCTGGTTTGTTCATACTAATTTAAAATTCACGTCACTTCTAGAAAAGCTCATACACTGCAACCTATGGGAGTAAAATAATATACATCAACTTTTGTGATAAACATTGATCAGTACGGTACTGTATGGATTTTAAACCTACACAACCCATACCAAACCTAACTAACTTAATTGTCAGAAGCCCATAAATATAGTGCATTACACCAAAATTGTTGTTTATCATATTACTCATACTATATTATGTCATAAACTATCTTATTACGGGTCGAATCAATTGGCTGTTGACCTTATTTATTCCTATCTTACAAATAGAGTACAGTATGTTTTAAAAAATGGCGAGTATTCTAGAGGTGGAATAGTCAAATACGATGTGCCACAAGGTTCATTCTTGGTCCACTTTTATTCATAGTTTATATTAATGATTCGCCTAATATTATTGATTCTTGTAATGACGATAGTGCTTCGTATTTGTTTGCAGATGACTTAGGTTTGAAAGTGGCTAATAAGAATAAGGATCATTTGTATTCTAACACATTGAATAATACCTCTAAAATTGAAGATTGGTGTGCAGCAAACAATCTGAGCATTAATTCCACAAAAACAGAGGATATAACTTTTAGCTTTGACAGAAAAATTAATGACATAAATTCAATTAAGTTTCTTGGCATGAGAATTGATACCAACCTGACTTGGAAATGCCATATAACATATATTTATAAAAAATCAACAGGGGCATCTTCCTTTTATGTAGATTATGTAATATTGTAGATAATGTCTGTTTTAATGAGTGTTTAGTTTGCCCTTATTCATAGCCTTTTGCTATATGGAATCCAGCTGTGGGGAAATGGCTCAACTACTGACATCTTGTTTAAATGTCAAAAGAAAGCAGTGAGAATAATTTGCCACAAGGCTCCTCGTAATCCATGCAAATCATTATTTATTGAACTCGGACTATTTACACTGCCATCTTTGTATGTATTGTCATTCTTGATTTCAGTGAAGAAAACTGAAAATGAATATGATATTAACTCTACTATACACCAACATAACACTAGAAATAGAAATAATATAAGAGTCGAGTATTGCCAGATTACAAGTTCCCAAAAAAACTGGCAATACATGTCAATAAAACTTTATAACTCTTTTCCTGATAATATCAAATAATGAGCTTTAATAGTTACTGTAAATATTTAAAAAAAGTACTGGTCAATGAATGTTTATATAAAGTTGAAGATTTCTTTGTAATAGATTTTTAAACTGATGTATCTGTGTTATTAATGACGTTGTTGTAACATTTTAATGTTGTGTGACAATAAATGATTTGATTTTGACTTTTTGATTTTGATATTATTTAACGCATAGCCTAAGTTAAATTGTGTATGGTATATACATTACAGATCATAATTAATCATTTAATAAATCATTTTATTTCAATTTAGTTCCCAAAGTGCTATTCCCAACAACTTTTTTCCTCTGTGCGGCTAGAGCCATCGCTAAGGGATTGCGCCTTTAGTGAACAATTGTAGAAACCAACTGATTTACAACTTCTAAACTTGAATTATTCTTTATTGAATGAAGTACAAGAATATTCCAGCTGAGTTCCATCGTGAAAGAGTTGGCGTTGCATCTAGTGCAGATGCTCGATTCACCCATAACAAGATCGAGGGTAAAGGTCTAATTATTTATAAGAACTACCGAAATACTTTGAATAATTTAATAAAAAAAGCGAAAATAGATTATTTTAATGAGAAGTTTGACGAAAATAGGAATAATGCCAAGAAAACTTGGGAATACATTCTCGAGCTGCTTGAAATGAAGAAAAACACTAAAGAAATAAGCCTAGATGCAGATATACTTGACAATTACTTTGCTAATGTAGGTGTATCATTTGCCAAAAAAATTTCAGGATATGTTAACGATATCCCAGTTCCTTTATCACTATCAAATTCATGTCGACACAGTATCTTTCTGAGCCCCACAAACACAAACGAAATAATTACAATTATAAATCAGTTGAAAAACAAATCTACACCAGGACCAGATAACTTCACAGGACCTTTCATGAAAAAAATCTCTCACTACATAACTGGACCCTTAGAACATATATTTAACAAATGTTTAAATGATGGATATTTCCCAAAAAAATTCAGAGAAGCCAGAATCATCCCAATACCTAAATCCGGAGATTCGAATAAACCAGAAAATTATAGACCTATAAGCCTAATAAGCAACCTTTCAAAAATATTGGAAAAAATAATAAAAAACAGAATTATGTATTTTTTTGAAAAAGGAAATATAATAAATGAAAAGCAATTTGGTTTTCAAAAAAATAAGTCTACTAAAGATGCAGTCATCCACCTGAACAAAATAATTTTTGACAATTTTAATAGCAATAGAAAAACTCTTGCAGTATTCATGGATCTATCAAGGGCTTTTGATACCATACCTCACAATATATTATTAAACAAATTAGACAGATCTGGAAATAGAGGCATAGCAAATGATTTATTTTCTTCGTACCCAACTGAACAGAAACAATTCCTAAATCTCCATGGTCAAACTGATATTAAATATACATCAGGGTTCGGCTTGCCCCAAGGTTCTGTGTTATCACCAATTCTTTTTCTGTTGTATGTGAATGACCTACTCGAACTAAACCTCCAAGATGTCTTTTGCACCACCCTGTCTTTTGCAGATGACACTGTATTGATCTTCAGTGGCAAAAGCTGGGAAGAAACATTCAATATGGCAAATAGAAACTTAATAATAGTAAAAAAATGGCTGCAAGATCATATCTTGACTTTAAATGCTGACAAAACTAAGTATATCACCTTCTCACCCAATATAACTGGACAACCAGCAACAGATTTAAATCTTGCAATAGGAACAACAAATAATAGCAATGAAAACACTATGGATAATGCAGAAGTACATAAAAAATTAGAAAGGGTGCACACAATTAAATATCTTGGTATAATCTTCGATCAACATATAAAATGGAACAAACGCATATACTATTTGTGCTCAAAGTTGAAATACCTCATTTACATTTTTTACAAAATAAATAAAATCAAAAACAAAGACATTATACAAAAAATTTACTTTGCATATGCTCACTCATTATTTCAATACATTAATGAAGTATGGGGAGCTGCATATGATACACATTTAAAAAAATTATTTATCCTACAAAAACATATTATAAGAGCTGCATTAGGAAAGCCACGACTCTATCCTAGTGAGGAAATTTTTCTTGAATTTAAGGTCCCGACAATAAGACAGAATTATATGAAAAACATAATACTCTATATCAATAAGAATAAATCGAATTTTGGTACACATATTTCACCCCATAATACACGTCCTAACAATAGATATAACACAGAACTCATCAAGCTAACCATATGCAGGCACCAATTTACATATTATTGTAACTACATTATAAATAAGATTCCAAACGATTTTATAGATAAAAAAATCTCACGTAATTTACTTAAAAGTATAGAATATTGGATTGAGCAGAATATATTCTTCAAAATAGTTGTATGAAGTATAGTATTGTACCCAACAAGCATTGTTACTAGAAACTGTGAACGATGGTATTTCAGTTTCAGGTTCTTGAGCCTGGTATGTAATTGTCCCACGTATCTTGCAGGAGATTAGTTTTATTGTATTTATTTTCTCTTTTTGGAAGACTAACTGTCATGATGGCCTCAAGACGTCACAATAATTGATTGGATATCACTTTATCATATAATATGTAGTATTCTTAAGTTTTTTTTCCAAGCTTTTGCGATTTTTGTAAATTACTGTAATACTTTCTTTAACATTATAAAATTTGAATTGTATAAAAAGTACTTGAAGCAGAATTATAAGTGAACTGCAACTCACTGCCAACACACAAGGTTACTTATGTTGGCAGTGCCAAATATTACATTGATAATATTGTTGTACTCAAGTTAAAATCAATGTCTATTTGTATTGTATACTCTTGTGATTAATATTGTACAAATATGTATTTGTAATTTTGGCAATAAATTCAATCAATTCAAATTCAATTCAATTTCTTTTTCATTGAAAATTACCATATAACACAAGTGGCAAATCTCACGTTGAATTTAATAAGATTCAGTGCAGGCTATAACAAGGTCCTTGAACAATAAGGATCCGACATGAACAATTTTGATCAACTGCAATAATTAATTAATTAATTAATTCAATTATTGAACGATTCATTTCGAATCTGGCATACTAGATAATTTACACATATCAAGCATATTGTTGAAATTTCATCAAAATATATTAATGTTTAGGGGTGGTTAGGGGTTAAAAACCCTATTGAACAGCATGAAAAGTGATTGACCTGGTATTTCTAATTGTCCGATACGTTTCAAATCTGGCATACTGGATAATTAACACATATTAAACATATTGTTGAAATTTAATCGGAAAATAACGATGTTTAACAGTTGTTAGGGGTTAAAAACCCTATTGAACAGCATAAAAATTGATTGACCGGGTATTTCTAATTGTCCGATATGTTTCAAATTTGGCATACAGGATAATTCACACATATTTCACACACTATAAGATTTTTTCAGGAATATGTTTAGGGGTGATCAGGGGTTAAAAACCCTATTCACCAGCATTGAAAGTGATTGATAGGGTATTTCCGATTGTCCAATTTGTTTCAAATTTGGCATACAGGATGATCCACACATACACATTATACAAAAATTTTGGACTATTAGAAGTGGTAAGGGTTTGAAAGCCCTATTGACCCAGCATTAAAAGTGATTGATGGGGTATTTCCAATTGTCCGATTTGTTTCAAATTTGTCATACAGGATGATCCACACATATTAACCATATTGTTGAAATTTCATCAAAATATAATGATGTTTGAAGGTGGTTAGGGGTTAAAAACCCTATTGAACAGCATAAGAAGTGATTGACTGGGTATTTCTGATTGACTGATTCATTTCAAATTCGGCATACTGGATGATTCACACATACTCATTATACTATTGAAATTTCAAAAGAATATGTGGACTATATGGGGTGTTAAGGGGTTGGAAACCCTATTGAACAGCATTGAAAGTGATTGAACAGGTATATTTAATTGTCCAACTCGTGTCAAATTTGGCATACAGGATAATTCGAACATTGTCCGATTGATGGGGTATTTCCAATTGTCCGATTTGTTTCAAATTTGTCATACAGGATGATCCACACATATTAACCATATTGTTGAAATTTCATCAAAATATAATGATGTTTGGAGGTGGTTAGGGGTTAAAAACCCTATTGAACAGCATAAAAAGTGATTGACTGGGTATTTCTGATTGACTGATTCATTTCAAATTCAGCATACTGGATGATTCACACATACTCATTATACTATTGAAATTTCAAAAGAATATGTGGACTTTATGGGGTGTTAAGGGGTTGGAAACCCTATTGAACAGCATTGAAAGTGATTGAACAGGTATATTTAATTGTCCAATTCGTGTCAAATTTGGCATACAGGATAATTCGAACATTGTCTGATTGATGGGGTATTTCCAATTGTCCGATTCGTTTCAAATTTGTCATACAGGATGATCCACACATATTAACCATATTGTTGAAATTTCATCAAAATATAATGATGTTTGGAGGTGGTTAGGGGTTAAAAACCCTATTGAACAGCATAAAAAGTGATTGACCTGGTATTTCTTATTGTCTGATTCGTTTCAAATCTGGCATACTGGATAATTCACACATATTGAACATACTGTTGGAATTTCATCAGAATATAATGATGTTTAGGGGTAAAAACCCTATTGACAAGCATAAAAAGTTATTGACCTGGTATTTCTGATTGTACAATTCGTTTCAAATTTGGCATACAGGATGATCCACACATGCTTACACAACATACAGTTGGAATTTCATCGATATATGATGATGTTTAGGGGTGATGGTTAGGGTTAAAAACCCTATTGACCAGCATAAAAAGTGATCGACCGGGTATTTCTGATTGTCCAATTCGTTTCAAATTTGGCATACAGGATGATCCACACATGCTTATACTATTAAAATTTTATAAGAATATGTGGACTATTAGGTGTGGTTAGAGGTTAAAAACCCTATTGACCAGGATAAAAAGGGATTGACCTGGTATTTCTAATTGAACGATTCATTTCAAATCTGGCATACTGGATAATTTACACATATCAAACATCTTGTAATTTCATTAAAATAAAATAATGTTTAGGGGTGGTTAGGGGTTAAAGACCCTATTGAACAGCATGAAAAGTGATTGACCTGGTATTTCTTATTGTCTGATTCGTTTCAAATCTGGCATACTGGATAATTAACACATATTAAACATATTGTTGAAATTTAATCGGAAAATAACGATGTTTAACAGTTGTTAGGGGTTAAAAACCCTATTGAACAGCATAAAAATTGATTGACCGGGTATTTCTAATTGTCCGATATGTTTCAAATTTGGCATACAGGATAATTCACACATATTTCACACACTATAAGATTTTTTCAGGAATATGTTTAGGGGTGATCAGGGGTTAAAAACCCTATTCACCAGCATTGAAAGTGATTGATAGGGTATTTCCGATTGTCCAATTTGTTTCAAATTTGGCATACAGGATGATCCACACATACACATTATACAAAAATTTTGGACTATTAGAAGTGGTAAGGGTTTGAAAGCCCTATTGACCCAGCATTAAAAGTGATTGATGGGGTATTTCCAATTGTCCGATTTGTTTCAAATTTGTCATACAGGATGATCCACACATATTAACCATATTGTTGAAATTTCATCAAAATATAATGATGTTTGGAGGTGGTTAGGGGTTAAAAACCCTATTGAACAGCATAAAAAGTGATTGACTGGGTATTTCTGATTGACTGATTCATTTCAAATTCAGCATACTGGATGATTCACACATACTCATTATACTATTGAAATTTCAAAAGAATATGTGGACTTTATGGGGTGTTAAGGGGTTGGAAACCCTATTGAACAACATTGAAAGTGATTGAACAGGTATATTTAATTGTCCAATTCGTGTCAAATTTGGCATACAGGATAATTCGAACATTGTCTGATTGATGGGGTATTTCCAATTGTCCGATTCGTTTCAAATTTGTCATACAGGATGATCCACACATATTACCATATTGTTGAAATTTCATCAGAATATAATGATGTTTAGGGGTGGTTAGGGGTTAAAAACCCTATTGATCAGCAAAAAAGTCATTGTCCTGGTTTTTCTAATTGTCCAAATCGTTTCAAATTTGGCATACACGATAATTCACACATATTGAACATACTGTTGAAATTTCATCAGAATATAATGATGTTTAGGGGTGGTTAGGGGTTAAAAACCCTATTGACAAGCATAAAAAGTTATTGACTGTGTATTTCTAATTGTCCAATTCGTTTCAAATTTTAAATACAGGATGATTCACACAAATTGAACATATTGTTGGAATTTCATAAAAATATAATGATGTTTAGGGGTGGTTAGGGGTTAAAAACCCTATTGACCAGCACAAAAAGTGATTGTTAGGTAATACTGATTGTCCACTTCGTTTCAAATCTGGCATACAGAATGATCCACACATTCTTATTATACTATTCAAATTTTATAAGAATATGTGGACTATTAGGTGTGGTTAGAGGTTAAAAACCCTATTGACCAGCATTAAAAGTCATTGACCGGGTATTTCCAATTGTCCGATTTGTTTCAAATTTGGCATAGAGGATGATCCACACATACTTATACTATTGAAATTTTATAAGAATATGTGGACTATTAGGTGTGGTTAGAGGTTCAAAACCCCATTGACCTGCATAAAAAGTGATTGACCTGGTATTTCTTATTGAACGATTCATTTCAAATCTGGCATACTGGATAATTTACACATATTAAACATATTGTTGGAATTTCATCAGAATATAATGATGTTCAGGGTTGGTTAGGGGTTAAAAACCTATTGAACAGCATATAAGTGATTGACCTGGTATTTCTGATTGTCTGATTCGTTTCAAATTTGGCATACTGGATAATTCACACATATTAAACATACTGTTGGAGTTTCATCAGAATATAATGATGTTTAGGGGTGATCAGGGGTTAAAAACCCTATTGACCAGCATAAAAAGTGATTGACTGGGTATTTCTGATTGACTGATTCATTTCAAATTCGGCATACTGGATGATTCACACATACTCATTATACTATTGAAATTTCAAAAGAATATGTGGACTATATGGGGTGTTAAGGGGTTGGAAACCCTATTGAACAGCATTGAAAGTGATTGAACAGGTATATTTAATTGTCCAATTCGTTTCAAATTGGCATACAGGATAATTCGAACATTGTCCGATTGATGGGGTATTTCCAATTGTCCGATTTGTTTCAAATTTGTCATACAGGATGATCCACACATATTAACCATATTGTTGAAATTTCATCAAAATATAATGATGTTTGGAGGTGGTTAGGGGTTAAAAACCCTATTGAACAGCATAAAAAGTGATTGACTGGGTATTTCTGATTGACTGATTCATTTCAAATTCAGCATACTGGATGATTCACACATACTCATTATACTATTGAAATTTCAAAAGAATATGTGGACTTTATGGGGTGTTAAGGGGTTGGAAACCCTATTGAACAACATTGAAAGTGATTGAACAGGTATATTTAATTGTCCAATTCGTGTCAAATTTGGCATACAGGATAATTCGAACATTGTCTGATTGATGGGGTATTTCCAATTGTCCGATTCGTTTCAAATTTGTCATACAGGATGATCCACACATATTAACCATATTGTTGAAATTTCATCAAAATATAATGATGTTTGAAGGTGGTTAGGGGTTAAAAACCCTATTGAACAGCATAAGAAGTGATTGACCTGGTATTTCTGATTGTCGGATTTGTTTCCAATCTGGCATACTTGATAATATACACATATTGAACATACTGTTGGAATTTCATCGAAATATAATGATGTTTAGGGGTAAAAACCCTATTGACAAGCATAAAAAGTTATTGACCTGGTATTTCTGATTGTACAATTCGTTTCAAATTTGGCATACAGGATGATCCACACATGCTTACACAACATACAGTTGGAATTTCATCGATATATGATGATGTTTAGGGGTGATGGTTAGGGTTAAAAACCCTATTGACCAGCATAAAAAGTGATCGACCGGGTATTTCTGATTGTCCAATTCGTTTCAAATTTGGCATACAGGATGATCCACACATGCTTATACTATTAAAATTTTATAAGAATATGTGGACTATTAGGTGTGGTTAGAGGTTAAAAACCCTATTGACCAGGATAAAAAGGGATTGACCTGGTATTTCTAATTGAACGATTCATTTCAAATCTGGCATACTGGATAATTTACACATATCAAACATCTTGTAATTTCATTAAAATAAAATAATGTTTAGGGGTGGTTAGGGGTTAAAGACCCTATTGAACAGCATGAAAAGTGATTGACCTGGTATTTCTTATTGTCTGATTCGTTTCAAATCTGGCATACTGGATAATTTACACATATTAAACATATTGTTCAAAATTTTATCAAAATATAATGATGTTTAGTGGTTGTTAGGGGTTTAAAACTCTAATGACCAGCATAAAAAGTGATTGACCGGGTATTCCTAATTGTCCGATTTATTCCAAATTCGGCATACAGGATGATTCACACATACCTATTATACTATTGAAATTTCATAAGAATATGTGGAGTATATGGGGTGTTGAGGGGTTGAAAAACCTATTGAATAGGATAAAAATTGATTGACCAGGTATTACTGATTGTCCAATTTGTTTCAAATTTGGCATACAGGATAATAAGAACACTATTAACAAACTGTTGGGATTTCATCAAAATATAATGATGTATAGGGGTGGTTAGTGGTTGAAAACCCTATTAATCAGCAAAAAAGTCATTGTCCTGGTTTTCCTAATTGTCAAATCGTTTCAAATTCGGCATACACGATAACTCACACATATTGAACATACTGTTGAAATTTCATCAGAATATAATGATGTTTATGGGTGGTTAGGGGTTAAAAACCCTATTGATAAGCATAAAAAGTTATTGACCGTGTATTTCTAATTGTCCAATTCGTTTCAAATTTTGAATATAGGATAATTTACACATATTAAACATACTGTTGGAGTTTCATCAAAATATAATGATGTTTAGGGGTGATCAGGAGTTAAAAACCCTTTTGACCAGCATAAAAAGTGATTGATAGGGTATTTCCAATTGTCAGATTCATTTCAAATTCTGCATACAGGCTGATTTACACATATTACCTATTATACTATGGAAATTTCATAAGAATATGTGGACTATATAGGGTGTTAAAAGGTTGAAAACCTTATTGAACAGCATATAAAAAGTGATTGACCAGGTATTTCTAATTGTCCAAATCGTTTCAAATTGGCATACAGGATAATTCGAACATTATTGTTTACTGTTGAAATTTCATCAAAATATAATGATGTTTAGGGGTGGTTAGGGGTTAAAAACCCTATTAATCAGCAAAAAAAGTCATTGTCCTGGTTTTTTTAATTGACCAAATCGTTTCAAATTTGGCATACAGGATAATTCACACATATTGAACATACTGTTGGAATTTCATCAGAATATAATGATGTTTAGGGGTGGTTAGGGGTTAAAAACCCTATAGACAAGCATAAAATGTTATTGACCATGTATTTCTAATTGTCCAAATCGTTTCAAATTTTGAATACAGGATAATCTAAAATTTCATCAAAATATAATGATGTTTAGGGGTGGTAAGGGGTTAAAAACCCTATTGAACAGCATAAAAATTGATTGACCAGGTATTTCTAATTGTCCGATATGTTTCAAATTTGGCATACAGGATAATTCACACATATTTCACACACTATAAGATTTTTTCAGGAATATGTTTAGGGGTGATCAGGGGTTAAAAACCCTATTCACCAGCATTGAAAGTGATTGATAGGGTATTTCCGATTGTCCAATTTGTTTTAAATTTGGCATACAGGATGATCCACACATACACATTATACTATTGAAATTTCATAAAAAATTTTGGACTATTAGGAGTGGTAAGGGTTTGAAAACCCTATTGACCCAGCATTAAAAGTGATTGATGAGGTATTTCCAATTGTCCGATTTGTTTCAAATTTGTCATACAGGATGATCCACACATATTAACCATATTGTTGTAATTTCATCAAAATATATTGATGTTTGGAGGTGGTTAGGGGCTAAAAACCTCATTGAACAGCATAAAAAGTGATTGACTGGGTATTTCTGATTGACTGATTCATTTCAAATTCGGCATACTGGATGATTCACACATACTCATTATACTATTGAAATTTCAAAAGAATATGTTGACTATATGGGGTGTTAAGAGGTTGGAAACCCTATTGAACAGCATTGAAAGTGATTGAACCGGTATATTTAATTGTCCAATTCGTGTCAAATTTGGAATACAGGATAATTCGAACATTGTCCGATTGATGGGGTATTTCCAATTGTCCGATTTGTTTCAAATTTGTCATACAGGATGATCCACACATATTAACCATATTGTTGAAATTTCATCAAAATATAATGATGTTTGGAGGTGGTTAGGGGTTAAAAACCCTATTGAACAGCATAAAAAGTGATTGACCTGGTATTTCTGATTGTCGGATTCGTTTCCAATCTGGCATACTTGATAATTTACACATATTGAACATACTGTTGGAATTTCATCGAAATATAATGATGTTTAGGGGTGATGTTTAGGGGTAAAAACCCTATTGACAAGCATAAAAAGTGATTGACCTGGTATTTCTGATTGTACAATTCGTTTCAAATTTGGCATACAGGATGATCCATCCACACATGCTTACACAACATACTGTTGGAATTTCATCGAAATATGATGATGTTTAGGGGTGATGTTTAGGGTTAAAAACCCTATTAACCAGCATAAAAAGTGATCGACCGGGTATTTCTGATTGTCCAATTCGTTTCAAATTTGGCATACAGGATGATCCACACATGCTTATACTATTAAAATTCTATAAGAATATGTGGACTATTAGGTGTGGTTAGAGGTTAAAAACCCTATTGACCATGATAAAAAGGGATCGACCTGGTATTTCTAATTGAACAATTTATTTCAAAATTGGCATACTGGATAATTTACACATATTAAACATCTTGTAATTTCATTAAAATATAATAATGTTTAGGGGTGGTTAGGGGTTAAAGACCCTATTGAACAGCATGAAAAGTGATTGACCGGGTATTTCTAATTGTCCGATTTATTCCAAATTCGGCATACAGGATGATTCACACATACTTATTATACTATTGAAATTTCATAATAATATGTGGAGTATATGGGGTGTTGAGGGGTTGAAAAACCTATTGAATAGGATAAAAAATGATTGACCAGGTATTACTGATTGTCCAATTTGTTTCAAATTTGGCATACAGGATAATAAGAACACTATTAACAAACTGTTGGGATTTCATCAAAATATAATGATGTATAGGGGTGGTTAGTGGTTAAAAACCCTA
Source organism: Nilaparvata lugens (assembly GCF_014356525.2). Lineage (NCBI taxonomy): Eukaryota > Metazoa > Arthropoda > Insecta > Hemiptera > Delphacidae > Nilaparvata > Nilaparvata lugens. Next base: position 33,292,340 of record NC_052518.1, read on the forward strand.
TTGATCAGCAAAAAAGTCATTGTCCTGGTTTTCCTAATTGTCAAATCGTTTCAAATTCGGCATACACGATAACTCACACATATTGAACATACTGTTTAAATTTCATCAGAATATAATGATGTTTAGGGGTGGTTAGGGGTTAAAAACCCTATTGACAAGCATAAAAAGTTATTGACCGTGTATTTCTAATTGTCCAATTCGTTTCAAATTTTGAATATAGGATAATTTACACATATTAAACATACTGTTGGAGTTTCATCAAAATATAATGATGTTTAGGGGTGATCAGGAGTTAAAAACCCTTTTGACCAGCATAAAAAGTGATTGATAGGGTATTTCCAATTGTCAGATTCATTTCAAATTCTGCATACAGGCTGATTTACACATATTACCTATTATACTATGGAAATTTCATAAGAATATGTGGACTATATAGGGTGTTAAAAGGTTGAAAACCTTATTGAACAGCATATAAAAAGTGATTGACCAGGTATTACTGATTGTCCAATTCTTTCCAAATTTAGCATACAGGATAATTCGAACATTATTGTTTACTGTTGAAATTTCATCAAAATATAATGATGTTTAGGGGTGGTTAGGGGTTAAAAACCCTATTAATCAGCAAAAAAAGTCATTGTCCTGGTTTTTTTAATTGACCAAATCGTTTCAAATTTGGCATACAGGATAATTCACACATATTGAACATACTGTTGGAATTTCATCAGAATATAATGATGTTTAGGGGTGGTTAGGGGTTAAAAACCCTATTGACCAGCATAAAAAGTGATTGACCGGGTATTTCTGATTGTCCAATTTGTTGCAAATTTGGCGAACCTCAGGATGATCCACACATGCTTATACTATTAAAATTTTATAAGAATATGTGGACTATTAGGTGTGGTTAGAGGTTAAAAACCCTATTGACCAGGATAAAAAGTGATTGACCTGGTATTTCTAATTGAACGATTCATTTCAAATCTGTCATACTGGATAATTTACACATATTAAACATATTGTTGGAATTTTATCAAAATATAATGATGTTTAGTGGTTGTTAGGGGTTGAAAACTCTATTGACCAGCATAAAAAGTGATTGACTGGGTATTTCCAATTGACCGATTTATTCCAAATTCGGCATACAGGATGATTCACACATACCCATTATACTATTGAAATTTCATAAGAATATGTGGAGTATATGGGGTTTTGAGGGGTTGAAAACCCTATTGAAAAGACTAAAAATTGATTGACCAGGTATTACTGGTTGTCCAATTCGTTTCAAATTTGGCATACAGGATAATTCGAACACTATTAACAAACTGTTGGAATTTCATCAAAATATAATGATGTTTAGGGGTTAAAAACCCTATTGATCAGCAAAAAAAGTCATTGTCGTTTCAAATTTTCAACAGGATAATTCACAAATATTTCACACACTATTAGAATTTTATAGGAATAAGTCCACTATTAAGGATAGTAAGGGTTTAAACCCAGATTGACAAGCATAAAATGTTATTGACTGGGTATTTCTGATTGTCAAATTCGTTTCAAATTTAGCATAGAGGTTGATTCACACATACTCATTACACTAAATGGCATACAGGATAATTCGAACATTATTAACATACTGTTGGAATTTCATCAAAATATAATGATCTTTAGGGGTGGTTAGGGGTTAAAAACCCTATTGATCAGCAAAAAAAGTCATTGTCCTGGTTTTTTTAATTGTCCAAATCGTTTCAAATTTGGCATACAGGATAATTTACACAAATTGAACATACTGTTGAAATTTCATCAGAATATAATTATGTTCAGGGGTGGTTAGGGGTGAAAACCCTATTGAACAGCATAAAAAGTGATTGACTGGGTATTTCTAAATGTCCAATTTGTTTCAAATTTGGCATACAGGATAATTCAGCAAAAAAAGTCATTGTCCTGGTTTTTCTAATTGTCCAAATCGTTTCAAATTTGGCATACACGATAAATCACACATATTGAACATACTGTTGAAATGTCATCAGAATATATTGATGTTCAGGGGTGGTTAGGGGTTAAAAACCCTATTGACAAGCATAAAAAGTTATTGACCGTGTATTTCTAATTGTCCAATTCGTTTCAAATTTTGAATATAGGATAATTTACACATATTAAACATACTGTTGGAGTTTCATCAAAATATAATGATGTTTAGGGGTGATCAGGGTTAAAATAGGGTTAAAACCCTATTGACAAGCATAAAAAGTTATTGACTGTGTATTTCTAATTGTCCAATTCGTTTCAAATTTTCAACAGGATAATTCACAAATATTTCACACACTATTAGAATTTTATAGGAATAAGTCCACTATTAAGGATAGTAAGGGTTTAAACCCAGATTGACAAGCATAAAATGTTATTGACTGGGTATTTCTGATTGTCAAATTCGTTTCAAATTTAGCATAGAGGTTGATTCACACATACTCATTACACTAAATGGCATACAGGATAATTCACACATATTGAACATACTGTTGGAATTTCATCAGAATATAATGATGTTTAGGGGTGGTTAGGGGTTAAAAACCCTATTGACCAGCATAAAAAGTGATTGACCGGGTATTTCTGATTGTCCAATTTGTTGCAAATTTGGCGAACCTCAGGATGATCCACACATGCTTATACTATTAAAATTTTATAAGAATATGTGGACTATTAGGTGTGGTTAGAGGTTAAAAACCCTATTGACCAGGATAAAAAGTGATTGACCTGGTATTTCTAATTGAACGATTCATTTCAAATCTGTCATACTGGATAATTTACACATATTAACATATTGTTGGAATTTTATCAAAATATAATGATGTTTAGTGGTTGTTAGGGGTTGAAAACTCTATTGACCAGCATAAAAAGTGATTGACTGGGTATTTCCAATTGACCGATTTATTCCAAATTCGGCATACAGGATGATTCACACATACCCATTATACTATTGAAATTTCATAAGAATATGTGGAGTATATGGGGTTTTGAGGGGTTGAAAACCCTATTGAAAAGACTAAAAATTGATTGACCAGGTATTACTGGTTGTCCAATTCGTTTCAAATTTGGCATACAGGATAATTCGAACACTATTAACAAACTGTTGGAATTTCATCAAAATATAATGATGTTTAGGGGTTAAAAACCCTATTGATCAGCAAAAAAAGTCATTGTCGTTTCAAATTTTCAACAGGATAATTCACAAATATTTCACACACTATTAGAATTTTATAGGAATAAGTCCACTATTAAGGATAGTAAGGGTTTAAACCCAGATTGACAAGCATAAAATGTTATTGACTGGGTATTTCTGATTGTCAAATTCGTTTCAAATTTAGCATAGAGGTTGATTCACACATACTCATTACACTAAATGGCATACAGGATAATTCGAACATTATTAACATACTGTTGGAATTTCATCAAAATATAATGATCTTTAGGGGTGGTTAGGGGTTAAAAACCCTATTGATCAGCAAAAAAAGTCATTGTCCTGGTTTTTTTAATTGTCCAAATCGTTTCAAATTTGGCATACAGGATAATTTACACAAATTGAACATACTGTTGAAATTTCATCAGAATATAATTATGTTCAGGGGTGGTTAGGGGTGAAAACCCTATTGAACAGCATAAAAAGTGATTGACTGGGTATTTCTAAATGTCCAATTTGTTTCAAATTTGGCATACAGGATAATTCAGCAAAAAAAGTCATTGTCCTGGTTTTTCTAATTGTCCAAATCGTTTCAAATTTGGCATACACGATAAATCACACATATTGAACATACTGTTGAAATGTCATCAGAATATATTGATGTTCAGGGGTGGTTAGGGGTTAAAAACCCTATTGACAAGCATAAAAAGTTATTGACCGTGTATTTCTAATTGTCCAATTCGTTTCAAATTTTGAATATAGGATAATTTACACATATTAAACATACTGTTGGAGTTTCATCAAAATATAATGATGTTTAGGGGTGATCAGGGTTAAAATAGGGTTAAAAACCCTATTGACAAGCATAAAAAGTTATTGACTGTGTATTTCTAATTGTCCAATTCGTTTCAAATTTTCAACAGGATAATTCACAAATATTTC